>NW_026944026.1:480087-746886 GCF_033296635.1 Dichotomopilus funicola
GGGGGGGGGGGGGGGGAAAGAACTTACGATGCTTGTACCGACAAAGCCGGTAAAGGTCGGGACGACAGCCATGTTGTTCATGTTGTCGTTTTTTCGAAACTATATCCTACGTCAGATACAAACCTGTTTACGAAATTTGAAAGGCAAGGGAGGATAGTCGACATGGCGATGGCTGGGTGCTGGTCTACATTAGTCCGGAGAGTCTATGGTAAGTGTGGAAAGGGGTTGGAGGGATGGAGGCTTGGGGAGATGGAGGGAGGATGAGAGGGGTGGGTTAAGGATGGGGTTTGGTTTGTTTTGTATGTATTTTTTGAGCTTGTTCATCTTTTTTTGCTTATCTTTTTGTGAGCTTTTTAGATCTTTTTTTCTATATTTTTGAGCCTTCTTTTTGGTCTTTTTTTTCTGTGAGTTGCTCAATCTCTTTTTTTCTCTTGACCTTTTCTGTTTTTTCTTGCTCAGTTCTTTCTTGCTCTATTTTGTTTTGCTCTGTCTTTCTTCTCAGCTGTTCAGGCTTGTCTTTTTTTTTTTGAGCTCTTTTTTCTGCCTATTAGGAAAGTTGGGAATGTGGAAAAGCCAGAACAGAAGCCAAAACGTAAGCCAAAACATGGAATAAGGATCTTGGACGGGATGCCAAGAGAAGAGCAAGGCCGGGCTGTACCGGTGAGGTCGGTTGAGTAAAAGGGTAATAGGGATAGGAATGGAAATGGGAATGGGCATGGAATAGGGGATTGAGAATGGGGATGATAAGGGAAAGGGGAATAGAAAAGGGTCGTTGGGGTCACGACAAGGCAGCAGCAAGCGTAGGGGTGGGCGAATGGAAAGGGGATACTTACCCACGACGGTGGTCGAGGTTGAGACTTAAGAGTCTTGTTGGGTCTTGTGATACAACTATTATAGTTGTTAGTGAATGAAATCAACACAGTGTAGGGGAAAAAGGTAGGAGATGTGATGGGGAGAAGCCAGTTGGTGGGTGATACTTACCCACGACGAATCGAGGTCGGAATTGAGATTTGGTTTTGATATAGACTACATTAGATGTTAGTAAGGAACGATGACAAGGTGGGAAACAACTGGGCAGCTGATACTTACCCACGAGGTGAGTCGAGGTCTAGTGGTGTGCTTGTAGGTATTGTCTTATAACTGTGATGGTAGTTAGGAAAAGAAAGAAACATATGGTAGGACAACAGAGGTAGGATGAGAGAGGTAGGATGAGAGAGGTAGGATAGGAGAGGTAGGATAAGAGAGGTAGGATAGGAGAGGTAGCATAAGAGAGGTAGGATAGGGGAGGGGGTATAAGAAAGGTAGGATAGGAGAGTTAGAATAAGAGAGGTAGGATGGAGAGGTAGCATAAGAGAGGTAGAATAGGAGAGATAAGATAGGAGAGGTAGGATAGGAGAGGTAGGGTAAGAGAGGTAGGATAGGAGAGGTAAGGGAAGAGAGAAAAGAAAGGTGATACTTACCCACGATAGGATCGAGGTTGAAGGTTGAGGTATGTATTGAGGTATATATGTTTGTTTGAAGCGTGTGTGTACTTTGTATATTCACTGAGGATGAGAATATAAACTTAGAACTGAGCTGAGAAAGTAAGAGAGAACTTCCCCCAGACTCAGGGGGAGGACGCCTTTTTATACTTCCCAGGTCCCAGGGCACGAACCTCTTTACGATGGCTTCCAAACCTTACCAGAACATCCTAAAGCTACCTCTATCTTCCATTTCCATGCTTAAACTGCAAGTGAACGTCCTCTGTAGCATCATTTTGGTGCGAAAAGCGCACATTACGCACCTGTGCGGACGAGGTAAGATTCCCGGACCCGGTTTGGACTTCAAGAGAAGCTTCGTTCCGGCAAACACCATTGCGCACTCCAAGGCCGCATAGTTTCGATGCGTCTAGATGGATTGCATTGACTCATTTCAGAGGATTCGGGGAAGTCGAGCTGGTTCTTTCCTGGTCCTTCTCTGCAAGCTGAGAGACGCGCGGCCATAGTATGCATTCAAGCGCAGGGAAGAGACGCAAAATATCCAGATGAAGCGGAATTGGGTAGAAGTAACCAGGCAGAGCATGTTTTCAACCTTTCCGATGAGCGCAATAGAATTCTGGACTCGGGAGACATGGGGGATAATTTCGTGCTAAACACTCGCCAGCCCTACCGTCTTCCGGTGGAATTCCTTGCCCAAAACTCACATTCATATAATCCTCAAACTAGAAACTAAGTTAACCGTTCATACCAAATTTTTACCTTTGTACGTCGACTCAATACTCATCCAACAGCCGTGTAAGTGGTGCGTGTAAGTGGTGCGTGTAAGTCGTATAAGTGGTCACTTTCCCTTTTGGGAAAGTAAACACACGGACCCCTGCATCGCTTGCACACAGAACCTTGAATCCCAAGCCTTGCGCTACAGCACCGCTTCATTTCTCACATATGCAAAGAAGCACTTCGAAGGACTCGCAATGCGCAGCCGCGAATTCCGCAATATGCACTCCCGGTTGCGCTTTACTTTCCGGCTTCCGCCGGGTTAAAACTGTTTTGCAGAAGCTTTCTACATCGGTTTTGTGAACGCAAGCAAGCGCTTCCGTTGCTGGGTGGATGCGTCTCCACAATAACTGATGGGAGAAGCCCGTAGGGCAGCAAGCAGCAAAGGAAAAGGGGCGAAGCAAACAGATATCGGCATTCGATTCAATGTGCTATCGGGCGGGTTGGGTGGATGCGGCCAGTCTCTAATCTGAGTTTTTCCGTTTTTCCGGGTCGCTTTTGGAGGGGAGGGAATTGAAAATCACCTTGGGGAGAAAGTACCCAGATCGAAGACAAAAGCGACAGAGATATACGGCCTTGGAAGGCCATCTCCCATAAGCTACAGATCTCTTTAGTTTACACTAATTACAATTAATTAACACAATCCCAGCCATGGCAACAGCGCGGCTCCTTATTCCTAATGACCCAAGTCGTCCGCCGAAACACTACACAACCCGCCCAAACGAATGGGAATGAAAAGGCCCGCAAACCTCCCCAGTTCCTTCTCCCACTTTCTCTCTCTTCTCAACCTGCACGCCCTCGTCATAACCCACGCACGTCTCACCCCCTCTGAAAAAACCAGGGCGTCCGTCTATCAAAATCCGGCCCAGCACCAACCAGAGTCTGGGCCAACAACCCACCCCCCCTTCCACCTCCTGCCCCTTGCCCGTCGATAATCTCGCGACTAGGCCATTCCATCGGCACAGGCAGGTAACCCTTGAATGCATCCAACTTTTCGCCGCCCGCGAACCATTTATACGGGTCGTATCCCTCCTGATGGGCGTTGTTGTTGTTGCTGGCACTCTGAACCGGCGGTTTCGACTCGGCTGGGAATGAGGAAGGGGTGGGTAGGTTTTCTGGTGTGGGTCCATTTTTGGCCTCGCGCTCTTCGCGCTTCTTTTTGTCGTACTCGTCGTCACCTGCTCGGAGGAGGACGCCGCATTCCCTGTGTTTTTGTGAGTGAGTCGTGGGATGGGGTGTGCTCGGGCATGTTGAGGGAAGGAAAAGGAATGGAAGGGTCGGGAAGTTGTGCAGTTTGAAGCGTGCAGGAGATTAAGGGACCGTGGAAGGGGTTGGTGAGCAAGTTTTTGACGGGGTGGCTGAGCAGAGCGGGAATAAGGGAGATAGAAGTAGATGCAAGATGGTTCAAAGCGTTGTTGCGGGTAAACACGGCCAAGGCATTTCCATGAAACGAGACAAGTCGCATGGAAGGAAATAGCGGGAATGGGGGAGATAGAAGTTGATAGCATACCAATTACGGCATGTGATCGAAGGTTCACCGGTCTCAACGTCGCCCGACACGATTCCCCTATGAAACGAAGAGTCAGTATCAGTAAAGTCAAGAAGAATCCACAAGATTCGAGATGTAGTTCCAGTCCCGACGAAATTGCTGCGTGGAAGAACAACTTGCGAGACAAAACCAGGCTGTGGTTGAGTCGCTCGACAGGCTGACTCTAGTCCAAGGGCCCGGGCTGGCAGCACACGCCGTTCTTACGAGCCGGGCGATTTCTCTCCGACCAACAAACAGAGACAGAACCGGACAAGACCTACCAAGCACTTTCAGACAGGTTAGCGCTGCCCACATAGGCATAGCATCGACCTTCCCGAATAGATAGGTCGCTAGGCCGCATGTACATGATCTTGCTGTGCATGAGAACCCCTGGTCGAACAGACTTGCAATCGCGAAGAACGCGTTTAGGAAACGTCTTGGCATCCCACCATCGGCGCTGGAAGCAGATCGTCCCAGCACCCTGTTGATTGTCAGAAACTGGTGCAATAGAAAAGACATGGTGAAAAAGAAAGGAGGAGAGTGGGTGCGCGGGGGGTACCGACATCTTCGCCTCCTTTGCTCTGAACCACGGTTTCTCGCGATGGAAAAAAGACACGCATATGCTCGTCAACTTTGTACTTCGCTTCCTCGAACAGAGCCTTGCGTTTGCTTTTGTTGCTCGCTGTTAGGGCCTCATACCCAAGCTGGGGATCGCCGGCGCAGGCATAGTACATCGACACCAAAAAATTGTATTTTAGATTTCCGAGAGAAGCACACTATCATGGTGATTTAGCATTAGTCTCCGGCGGGCGGGGAGGGGGGTTGTTTAAATCACTAGAAACATACCACATAGTCGATTTCGATGGGGTCGTTCCCGAGTCGCACGAGAGAGCTAATTTGGTGACCGAAGGCGGGGTATCCTATAAGTATTAACTTTGCGCTCTGCCGTAATACAGAATGAAAAAAGTCATGTACCCGTATGGCACCAGTCCGCGTGTGTGCCGGCACTAGCAAGGTAGGTCGGTCAGTCAGCCATACTTTGATTTGCCACAATACACGCTTCGCAAGATGGACCATACATGGTGTGGACAAAGTGGTAAGGCGCCGTCTCGGAGAAATCGTAGTTGCGCAAGCTGTCAATGAGGTTCCCCTCCAGGCCCTGCGCTCGCAAAAATGTGTTCAGATCCCGACTGAATGATGTCGACTCGAACTGCTTCCCTGGACCTAGTTTGGGCAGGTCAATCAGAAACACCATCTATCGAACGTTAGCACATCAACCCCAATGAACAAGTATCATAACAAGCCATCATAATCTTCAGGGCAAGGACAAGAAAATAATAAAAGGGAAGGAGGACACACATTCTCCATGGTCCCCGTCTCGCCCCAGTCATACGACATCAGGTTGCCCGTCGGGATCACAATCCGCATGTACGTGTCGTACTTGAGGAGCATCAACTTCGAGTGCATCGCGCCCATCCCATACATCGGCGGGAAGCAGAACCGGATCCGGTTGCTCGGGACGTTGGAGCGCATCTCCTCTTTCTATCCCCAGCGGTCAACAATGTTAGCTCGAAAAACTCTTCTTTTTGTCAGCAGAATGCGATATTCTCACCTGCGCTTCATTCGCCGCAAAAGCCACCAAGATCAATTTAGTCCGCGAAATATCCACCTTATTAAGCAGCCAGTTCTCGTCCCACTGGTACGAGCTCAGCACGGCTAACCGGAGCTGCTGTTTCTGAAGGACCTCTTCGATCTTGATATCATCCCCCTGCCGCGGGTGGCCGTACGCCCACGTCTTCTTGACCGCGCCGCGGGGGAAGGGGAGACGTCCGGTCGAAGGCGGTGTTGATGTCGTGACCTGAGGAACTGCCGCTGGCTTTTCCTCCTTCTTTGGCGGGGGTGATGGTGGTTGTGTGGTGAGGGGTGTGCTCGCTTGCTGCTGCTGGTTCTGCTGCTGGATCTGCGGTTGGTTCTGCTGCTGCCGAAGTGGTTGTGTGCTTGCGCTTGTGCTTATGTTCTCAACCTTGGGCCGCTGCATCACCCGGGTAAGATCCTCGCCAGACGAAGACGCCTTGCGTTTCTTCAGCCTGGCCAGCCTTTCCTCCTCCATCTTCTTCCGGTCTAGTCCCAAGGCTGAAAATGAGAATCCTTCTGATGACGGTGCCGTCTGTTGCTCTGCTTTCGGCTGGATGGCGCTGCTTCCTTGGGTAGAATCAACAGCTGCAGGGACAACACCATCCTTCCGACCTCCATTCCCATTCTCGACCACCACATCATCATCATCATCGTCCTGCGTGAGATCAATAACCCCACCACCGCCACCACGTTTCTCCGGCTCCCGCCCCAATGACATGGCAATCGCAGTCCTCAAAGCCTCATCCTCATCCCGACCACCATTGATACCGCCGTCCCAGTTCTCCGCCATCGTCGACACCCAGTAGCGATGACGACTATCACGGCCGTAATTCCAGATGACTGCTGAATGTGAGTTGTTATTATTGGCGACTGTGGTGAGATGCAAGGACGTTGTTGTTGATTCTGGCGATGAAACCCACGCTCGTGATTGGACGACCGTTCGAACAGGAAATCGTTGCCAGGTACAAACAGGCGCTGCGAACTGCGACAAACAGGGCCGCTGTGTGGCCTTTAATAGTACGAACCTCGTAAATACGGCCACGTTGTCGGTCGGTCGGTCGGTCGGTTGTGAAATGGTGATAGCTGAAATTTTGGTGTTTTAATTCCTGGAAATGGAAGGGGGAAGGGTGTGGGGAAGGTATTGGAAATGGCGACAACCATGAAAATAAATCAATGTGACACTTAGTTAGAAGCACTGCGCCCGCTGTGAGCGATAGTAACTTTGGGTCAATTGAAGAGAGCGAGTTGGGAGAATAAAGATCGGCAAAGAAGTCGGACCTGGATAACCTTTGGAATACCAATTGCAAATGGGAAATTGCATGGTCATCTTTGTTCGCGAGGGTTTGTTAGTGGTGTCACGTGATGGGTCGGAAGTTGAACAAGACGGGATGAAAGCAGTGTAAGGCGTAAGATGGAATTGGCCAAAGATGTCAGGTGTAAGGAAAGGATGGGTTGACAGTTTATGATCTCGAGGTCGAATGATTGCTGTGTGGTTTGCTCGTGGGGGTGGGGGATTTTCGACAAGTGGGCTTCGGGCAATCCACCCCCAACAACGTCCTAAGCACGATATTCTGGAAAAAGGAAGCTATCTTACCAAGTGCCTAGTGTGTAGAGTCGGGTGTTGGGGGGGTTTTACGCCGAGATGCGTCAATACTTTTACCATGGCAGACATAAAATTCACGTGAAACAACATATCACCAAAATCAGGCCGCATCAAAGTGGGAAATATCAAGTGTCTTCAGGCGCGTCAACTACCCTAGGTATGCTTTCCGTAAACTTAACTTGTGCCAAATCCACGATACTTGAGTCCCTTTTTTTTTTGTTTGTTTTCTCTTTTTTTTCCCCGCGTCGTAGGTTAGTTAGTTAGCATGTCGGTGATGCAAATGATTTCATAATGTTGCCAGCCAGGTGTGTTTGCGAAAGTGGCTTAAGTCCGTCCGCTCGTCGTTCGTCCCCCGGGAGATGTCCGTCGACCATGTTAACCTATTCTTCAAACCTCAACCGCTCCTCCCCCACACGTCAAGCATGAACTCATCGGCTCGATAGCGAAAGTGCCCCATTCCATCTCCCAAACCTCGCACAACAACCGCCTGCCTCATTCACCTCACCGTTTCCCGGCCTCCCCAACTTCCCCCACCACTCCCGAATACCTATAAGCGAACGATACCACCAGCGTAGCCCCCTCTGTTGCACGCTCAACTCCAGAGACTCTCCCAGCCTAGAAAGCTCCCGGTGCGCGCAGTAAGGGGTATCTGATGCAAATAAGGAATAAAAAGAACGCAAGAAAAGAAGGAATAGCAAGAAAATCAAGTTGAAAATGAAAATGAGAGAACCCCGCTAAGCCCAATGCACCCGCCCTATGAGTCCATGCGCCGCTCCCGAACCCAAATGTATGGAAACGAAAAGAAACGACACTGACCCAAGTGACATGGCCCAAAACAGCGCGGTATAAAGTTTCGAAAAGAAAGCGCAAATCACCCATCCCTCCTCTTACACCAGGCGGTATCTCTTCTCTTAGTGTTGTTTGTTTCCGCCATCTTTGCCCCCTCTCGACCCCCCCAACTCCGTCTATCGCAAATCCATGATTTCAGTGTATCCGCCTTGGCTGTCCTATACCCAGGACAAGGTGGTGGGGATCCCTTGTAAGTGGCTGCCCCAATCCAGAAAATAATGATGATGAGGTTGTCGAAAGTATGATAGAAGAAGCGGTGGGGAGAGAACGAAAAAGGATACGGTTACCTCCCCAAATCACCGCCGCCGATGATCGACCGATACAAGGCCGCCGGAAAACAGAGTAAAACGCGCGCCCCATGCCCTGTGCTCGAAAAACACAAACACACCAAGCCCCCGTCCGTTCCGACCGACCGACCACCGTGGCACCGTTCGCCCCCCAGATGCTTGTTGAATACGTCTTTATCCGTCCTGCCTTTCCTTTAAACAAGCGATGAATGACCCCCAAAACGCCGGAGCATAGGAAAACTGGAATGAAGGAACGAAGAGAGGAAGAAGAAAAACTGAAAAAAAAGAAGAAAAAAAAGGAAGGCTGATAAAACATGGTCCCAGATCCGGTAATGAAATAACATCCGAGCGCATAGTTTGCGAGAAAGCTATTGCAAATATAGCTTCATTTCCCTTTCCCGCCACCTGAAGGAGAAAAGAAAGCGGTTCTGTTCACCCGGTGTTCTGTTAAGAGCTTTGGTAATGGGCTGGCGGAGGTGCCGGCGCATGGTTTAGCTTCAACATGCGCCGTAGACTATCCTCCATGTTCAGGATATCCGCCGAGCGAATATTTCCGTGGTTGTTGGCAGCTGAGGGCGCGACATTCGACGTCGCCGGGTCTCGAGGTGCCTGGTGAGGGTTCAGAAGGAACGGCGAAGGCATATGAGCGGACGGGTAAGTTTGACTCTGGGCGGTGAAAGGCGGGAGGAACTCAGGCGTCCGTTGGGAATGAGGTTGGATGCCCGGTGAAAAAGGCTGGGGCACGATACCAGTAGAGCCTGCTTGCGGGGCCGTGGGTTCTTGAGACTGTTGTTCGCTCGATACCGAGGGGATAGCCAGAAAGCGCTTGAGCCGTTCACTCATATCCATGGCCGCCTGGTCCTGCGGGGACGCTGCCGGGCTCTGGGCTGGCTGAAATTGTTTCTTATTCGATCGAGCCGCTCGGATGCGTTCGTTGTATGGACGAGAAAGGGCAGGACCGATGGGTTCGCCGGGGCTCGGGGTGCCATCGAGTTCACTGGTGGGGATGCCGGACGAGGGACTGCGTTGGGCCGCCGAGCGACGGTTGTTTCCAGAACCGAGATGGGTCCTTGGGAGAGTCTTGGGTTCCACCGGGGAACGAATTTGGGACGGCGGCGAGAAAGGGAACGGGTTAAGGCCGAGGATGTTAGCCGAACTCGCTCTGCGCGCCCGCTCTTTCTCGGCTCTATCAGCTCGGAAGAAAATGTCGAGGGGGGACTCTTGCCGAGCAGCGTCTTCTGGAAAAATTCGATGCTGCGGAGTGGGAGCGGCCTCCGAGTCGGTGGCCGGGGGCGATGGCTCACGGCTGGCATGGTCGGTTTCTTGGACAGAGGGCGAGTCTAGAGCCTTGGCTAAGAAGCTCGGCATTGGAAGCGAGGACGGCGCCGGAGAGGCATGGAATGTCGCGCCCGCAAAGGCGGCCGCGGCAATCGATTTCGACGTTGCTGTTGCGTGTGGAGGGGTTATACGGCCGTGTTTTGCTGGGCCGGGTGAGGACACCTGCTTTGCTCGTCCCTTGTTTCCTTGGCCTTGTCCTCCCCCATTCCCGCTCCCATTCCCACTCCCACTCCCATTCCCAGCCCCGTGTCCATTCCGAGCCTTGGACTTGCCGCCGTGGTTGGGCTGCGACGATGGGGTCGGGCTGTTTGCATTCGCCTTTTGGGGCGTAAAGGGCCCCGCGAGCTCGAGGGGGAAAACGGCTTCGCTCGGCATGTCGTTTTCCGAAGCATATGTCCTGCGGGGTGAGAAAGTGGGTAGTTTCTTGCCTCGCCGGATTGGAGTGTGTTTTTGGCGCGGTAACGGTGATTGTTGCTGTCGTTGTCGTTGTTGTTGCTGCTGCTGTTGTTGCGGTTCCATGGTTATGAAGGTTGGCCTCGGGCCAGGTAGTTGGTGCGGCACCAAAAGGTCGGTTGGTCGGTTGGTCGGTTGGTCGAGGTTGTGAGTCGCGGAAAGAGGTACTCCTGCCGTCGGTCGGGTATGACGAGTTTGAGTCCCGCCTCAGTGATGCGCAAGTGCACTGTTTGTTTGCGCTGAGCGGGGCAACGAGTCAGCGACGCATTCGATTGGGGGAAGGCCAAGAGTTAGGGGGGAACAAGCGGCGGCCGCGCCGAGACAGAGAGCGGAAGCCACAGCACCGTAGCGGAGTGAGGAGAATAGGGGGTAATATTACTGCTGTGATATGAAGTGCTAAGAGTATTGTGTGCGTTGGTTATTTTGGAATGCATGATTTGGTTTTGTTTGGCTTCGTGGATTGAATGGGTTGGGATGGGAATGTCGGTTCAGGTAAGTCACGACTGACGGGAGGCCGAGGGAGGCATCCCAGCTCCCACCCACTCGGGCAAGGCTGAATGAAAAGCCGAGAGCGGCCCCTGTCTCAGGCAGCTTGGCGGCCCGCATGTTAAAGTTGGACAAGGCGGCTTGGGCGGTCCGTGGGCTGTGATAACTAGGGGATGACCATATTGTCAAGAATACATAGTAAATAGCTGTGCGGCCCTCGGGGCTTGTGATCAGCCGCACTTGAGAAAGCTTGTGACCTCGAGCTCCCGTTGCTCGTTTGCGGATCAGATTCTTTTGAGGGACTAAGGCTAGGATATCACAGTAACGTTATTAGTATTCGTATTGGGGAAAGAAAGCACTGTGCATTCACCAGAGCATCTCCTAGCAAGCTATACTATTAAATCGTCATCGAGTTTGAAGATCATTAATTACTCGTCTAGCTCCCTCACAAGATAGAAGCCGTTTTGATCCTCCCTCCCGAAGAAAAACGAAATAAAACCCTACTCTGTGAATCCAGAGCACCCAACTCTCTTTGACCTATAAAGCACTGTATGCAAACTTCGGGGATATACGTTTATCAAGAACACCTTCTCTGCCTGGAACAAAGAACCAAAGCGGCCTATGGCGGGGCCACTGACGCCCCTCAACTAACCTGCACCTGCTTGCTGATAACTTTCCAACTCCGAAAGCCCGCCAAAAGGTGCAGGTCTCTGACAACAAACAATCAAAACCATCTCTTGCTTGCACACTTTGCGGCACAACCTAAAAGGTAATTTTGAATCCGGCCCGTATCCGATACCAACAGCTTAACCCCAACCCAAGCCGCATGAACTGATGACCATTATCCACAGGAGCTTTCGCGAACCTTGACGTCCAACAACCGAAGGCCCGCGCATCCCTCGTAGAAGCCGCCGCAGAACAACAACCCCTCACCACCAACAGACAACTTGGGTGGGGGCCCTACGAACATAACCAACCTACATCTTCGTACCGATTGTATTACACCATGGCGGACGTTGAGATGACGGATGCGCCCACTTCGGCGCCCGTGGCCAAGAAGGCCGCTCCTGAGGGCGAGGTGAAGGAGGGAAAGAAGCGGTTTGAGGTCAAGAAGGTTCGACACTACTCAGGATGGGGCATTGCCCAGACTTTTCACTGACACAACCATAGTGGAATGCTGTCGCTCTCTGGGCCTGGGATATCGTCGTGGACAACTGCGCGATCTGCCGGAACCACATTATGGACCTTTGTAAGCGTCTATGAGCAGTCTTCAAGCCCGGATTCTCCGATTAACATGGTCGATTTTTAGGCATAGAATGTCAAGCAAACCAGGCTTCTGCGACCAGCGAGGAATGCACCGTCGCTTGGGGTATTTGCAATGTGAGACTCCGTCCACCTTTTTCAGATTGAAACGTCATCATTACTAACAAAACTGTAGCATGCCTTCCACTTCCACTGCATCTCGAGATGGCTGAAGGCCCGACAAGTCTGCCCACTCGACAACCGGGACTGGGAATTCCAGAAGTATGGCAGATAATCGCGAGCGCACCTCGGACAATACTCTTGGGGAACGGATAGGGATGGCAACAGCAGCATCGGCGGCCGGGATGAGGCGTCACGGATCAGGCTTGGGCCTTTGTTTGGTATGATGGGGCGAAATCCATTATTAGATCGCTCTCAAAGGAGGCACAAATAAGCAAAGTAAGGTGTTGTGGGTTCGGCATGACGTTGTGGAGTATATTTGCGGTGTTCGATGGTTTTGGTCTTCCATTCCATTGCTCTTTTATCGAAACATTTTATCATCCACCACGAGATTTGCCGGCGGTGTGACGCCCCCCACAGGGAGCCATTTCACTGGGTGTCGGTTGTAGAATGGCCACGGCGGAACAGCGAGGAGGAAAACGGCGGCGGTCCCGATGAGACCAATGTAGACGGCGAGCTTGATGTCCTGGAGGAAGTAACCGACGAGAAAGGCGACCGCCTAGACAATAAGTGTTAGTCCATAACCCATCATCAATCCTGAAACTTGTCACTTGCCCCGACGAGTGTCAATGCCACATTGACGAGAAGCTCAACCAGCTTCTGGCCCTCAAAGTCCTTTAAAACCAAATGTTAGTATCCGAAGCCAATGCACTGCGCGCGCTGTTTGGGTGGGAGAATGGCGAGAGTAAACGAACAATCTGGCCCTCAAATATGTCGCGCGCCTGTTCTAATAGTTGCTCAGCCATCGTGAACCTGGTCGTTGGAAAGAGCGATTGGTGGCTCCGTGTACGTTGATGGACTGATAAGTTGATCACCTTGAAGCTGTCACGAGCAGCGGGCTACGAGTGGATGGACGGCCCCAACGTGGCCTTGAGAGTTGCCGGGAACGACCCTGGAAAACAGCCAATCAAATTGCCGAATATCTCCAAGCCGCGATCCAGGCCCGCACTCGGTTCCTGAGCTTCTGAAGCAACGACAGGCCGAGGCGAAGCACCGAGAAGCCCATTATCTCGGGCCCAATTGAAGCACCACGCCCCGATTCCTTCGAGGGGCCGAGAAAGAGAAAACCTGCAGGTCCTTGAGGTCCATTAAAACGCCAGGTGACGCCAAGATTTTGTTTTGCCACCTAAGGTTCAGAACCTGTCCCCTCGCTGGGCATGTGGGTACTCAAGTTCTGGAGGTAATTATGTACCTGCGTACCTTTTAGGTCAGGTACTTCAAGGTTATAGAATTGCCCGACGTTACCGATATTAATGGCACTTCAATAACATTATAAACCCGTACTTGCAGTCTGTTTTGGAAACCCCTCCTTAGATTTAAGATAGACATCTTTGGTGGTGACAAGCGGTTTCCGAGTGTTCGGAACTTCGTCACCTGACGCTTCCGGGCGGTCTCACTAACCGCCACCGTCATCAATCGATGACTAACGAACAAAACGGACCCGCTTAAGGGCCCAAACTTTTCATTCCATTGCTTCCAAGGAAAACCCTCACTTTTCCCCCCTCACCTGTCACTAAATTCCATTGATTTTTTGACATTGCGACGGTACCACGAGGCGCAAAACCGAGGGCGGACGCACGAAGTCTTCAACCACCGTCGGACGGCCGTGCGCGCTTTGAGCCGCCATCAGCTCTGATATTTCGTCCCCTTTAACCCGTCCGAGAGCAGCTGCAGGTGTTGGTATCAGCACAATCCACTCACAGAACCGGAATCGCCGTCAATCGAGCAGTTCGTCCAACGAGACTTCGCGACTAAAGCTATCCGACTAAAGCTATCCGAACAATTGCCTGAGCTGCATTGAATAGCTTGCCACGCCGATCACGTTCGCCATTCCATCTCTACAAAAACGCCCGATAAACCCCTTGGCCACCGAAACCTTACCCCCTTTCTCTTTATCGACATTCGATTTCTCCTCTGCGACGCCCTCCCTTCGCCGGACGCCGCAGACCGCTAGTCAACCGCACCTCACCCAAACCACCAAGTTGGCGGGCCTCAACTGCGAAAAGTTTTCCCTCCGTCGTTCACTCCTCGGACCTGAGCTGGTCTACAGTGGAGTGAACAAGCAGCCACCGTAACTTGGCTTATCGCAAAGCAGCCAACCATTTTGATCGTGATCCGAGAGTCGCCTATTGTTTTCTTTTTCGTCGCTCACAACCGTGGGTGAACCACTATCCGACCTCCCACCACCACGTTGTCGCAATCACACGTCCGTCGTCGCGGACGGCTGCCGGCCGTTCGCTGCCTTCCGCTGGTGAAATAGACGAGTATCGACCACTCCAACATGCGCGCAGGCTAAATTGGCTGAAGGCGCGCTCTGAGGGCTGTGTTCGATTCATGTCTATGGGAAAAGAAGAGAGGCAGACACTGTGAATCGGAAGCAACTAAGTTTAAGGAAGAAAAGAAATCTGCAGCAAAAGCAGCAACAGCAGCAACAATGTCTGACCACGAGGAAAATGCCAACAGCTCGGGCTACTCGACGCCCGTCCCGGAGCTCGACGACCACCGGAACCAGTCCACTTCAGTCCAGCGCTCGGATCGCGCTCGACGTGGCACATTCGATTCCCTTTATGGCGCTCGGGTGATGGCGACTGGTGGGACCCCTGGGGAGCCACGCGTTCGCGATTTAGAGGAAGCTGTTGTCGATGAGGAGGGTGGAGATCAGTCCCCGAGTATGAGACGCACCCGGCGCCCAACGATCGAATCGACTTCGGATCGGTCGACCTCGCCGCCAAACTCGGTCAAAGCCTTCGCTGAAGCGCGTCGGCGGGAGCGCGGCCTCTCTATCTCGGAGCCAAAGGTGGAACGCAAGCCTGATGACCTTGAGCTACAACGGACTGCCTCGGTCGCTAGCCGCATTAGCTTCCGGAGCCGGCCACACACCGTAGGAAATGCCGACGCCGCAAGCCTCGCTACCAACAAGTCCGCCGAAGAGGATGTCTGCTTTCCGCTGCAGGATGAGCAAAGCGGTGGCAACCTCTACATCGACTTCGACTACCTCGAGAACTTTATCCAGGCCGAGAACGAAGCTCGCCAGGCCGCCCGCCGGCCGTCCGCCATCAGGGTCTTCCCCGACGTGCGACCCGAGAGCACGGAAACTGGCCCCCCTACCTTAACGGCAGACGGTGAATACATGGGAACACCGTTCAGCAGCGAAAGCCAGACCGAGAAGGGTGACAGGTCGGAAGCGGACGAGCAAACTAAGGTTGTGCCGCCGGCCCCTGTGGATCACAGCCGGGTGAGCTTCTTCTCGTCTGCTTGGGAGTCGACCATCCACGCGGCCGACCTAGAGGGGCTCATTCTACCGGGCGAGGACATCCGTGGGCTTTTTACCTTCCCCAAGGGCGAGACCGACGGCGTCTGGTGGCTAAACATTAACAACCCCTCCGAGGAGGAAGTCCGTGCCATCTGCCGTGCGTTCGGCGTTCACCCCTTGACGGTGGAAGATATCTCGACGCAGGAGTCCCGCGAGAAGATTGAGCTCTTCCCCTCGTACTACTTCGCCTGCTTCCGCTCGTTCTTCATCGAGCTTGACGAAGAGACCGGCGAGAATGAGTTCATTCCGTTCAACATCTACGTGGTTGTCTTCCGAGAGGGCACACTGAGCTTTAGCTATGCCAGCAACCCGCATGCCTCGCATGTGAGGAGGAGAATTGCGATGCTGAAGGACTACGTTGCTCTGAGCAGCGATTGGATTTGCTATGCTCTGATGTAAGGATACACCAGGCTGGATGGTATTTGATCTTCTTACTAACACTAGATAGTGATGACATTGTTGATTCTTTCGCTCCCGTCATCAGCAGGTTGGAGGCGGATACGGACCAGATTGAGGATGAGGTGTTCATTGCCCGGACCGATGACATGGCCCAGTTTCTCCGAAAGATTGGCACCGCGCGCAAGAACACTATGGCCCTAATGCGCCTTCTCGGAGGGAAGGCCGATGTCCTCAGGGGTTTCACCAAACGCTGCAACGAAAACTACAAAGTTACCCCGCGCATGGACATTGGCCTGTACCTCGGCGACATCCAGGATCACGTCGTCACCATGATGAACAACCTGGGCCATTTCGAAAAGATGATGTCTCGCGCCCACAGCAATTACCTGGCCCAGATTTCCATCGACGGTATCTCTCAGAGTACCAACACCAACAGGGTGCTGAGCAAGATCACGCTCCTGGCGTCCATCATCGTTCCCTTGAACGTGGTCACGGGTCTGTTTGGCATGAACGTCCCGGTTCCTTGGCGGGACACCGAGAGCCTGGCTCCTTTCTTCGGCATCCTGGGCTCGCTCCTCGCTTTCTGTGTCGTTTGTACGTATCTGGCTTACAAGTATCGGAGGCATCTGTAGTTTGGAGCTGCCCGGCCGATGCCGAGATGTTTGTAGGCCCGGGGCCGCGTATATGTTTGTGGTTGAAAGAAACACGTTTGATGTTAACTTATGAGGGGTTCGCGTTTTGTTGATAGAGTACACTACACCGTAGAGTGGGGGGTAATGGAGAGGATGGTCGTTTTGTCGGGAGCGTTTGGCAATAGATACAAATGGATGATGATATATACTTTTTACGGTTCATTCAATATGTGAAAATCTCATGTTGGCGCCCGAGGGCTCTCAACGCATCATGTCCGACCTTGCTTTCCCAGACCATCAGTTCTTGAGAGCTCCGAGCATTGACCGTCTGTGATTGGTCACACGCTGAGAAAACGTTCCGCCGCTCCCAAAAAGTTCAACACCATCTCTCCCCACCTATTCACATACCGATCCATCCTTCACAACCGCAACCGAAGTTCACCCCCCACCGCGAACGAAACGAAACGAACCTACCCCAATTCAAACCGCTATCATGTCCTCTTCCGGGTTTTCCGTCGACGAGGCCGACCTCGAGAAGCTCAGTCCAGCAGACAAGGCCGAGCTGCGCCAGTTCTTTGCCAACGAGACCCAGCGCTCCCGTATCCGTGCCCGTACGTTTTGCATGCCGGTCCCCTTTCAGCCCCCTCCCCTCTCCCTCCTACGACAGTATACCTACACGAACCACAAGAGACAAGTAAACAAGGCGGACGTACGACCAAAGACACGAAAGAAGCCCAGCAAGCTAACCCGGGTCCTCTCACCTTAGAAACACACGAACTCACCGGCGTCTGCTGGACCAAGTGTGTGCCCGCCGGCACCGTCAAGTCGGGGGCGCTTGCCTCGGGCGAGCAGACGTGCCTAGCGAATTGCGTCGACCGGTTCATGGATGCCAATCTTGCAACGTTGAAGCATTTGAGTAGTATGCGGAAGTAGGGCATACATTCGCACATACATCAGTGCGGAGGGTTGGATAGAAGGGGTAGAGGATGGGCCGTTGTTGGGGTGGAGGGGTGGTTAGAGGTTTAGCCAGGATGGGTTAAGGATTTAGATAAGTATGTGGGTGTTGGGTATTAAAAGGGGGGTTGTACGGTTTGAAGGGGCAGAAGTGCCGCAAAAGCCCACCGCGGCATACAGAGGGTCAAGCGGCATACTCGGGTCCAGGTTTGGGTGGCCGGCAAGAGCGGAAGCTCTTTTATGGGTTCAGATATACCCATGTGGCATGTATGAGAGAGAGCCTGTGCAGGCAATCGGCTTACGACTGACGAGTATTGTACATTACTAAGGGGGCAAGGCGTTGGAAAGAACTAAGAAATGACATTTCCGCACGGGTCAGGTCCAATCCCCTGATACCGCCAATCGACATGATCACAACACGCACAAGAGGCAAGGAGGAGAGTTACGGCACGAAGGTCATGTCATTTTGGTAAATTGCCAAATCAACCCCAAGCCCAGGTATCTGACGCCATTCGAAATGCAACCCATATCCCTTCAGTGCCAACCGTTTTTTTAATTTCCCCAACCCCCAATCGCAAGGATCCGTTTAGACGAGGCCGAGCTTGGTGGCGGCAATGTCGAGCGCATCGACATCGGCGGTGAGGCGGGCAAAGGCCTTCTTGGAGCCGTCAGGGCTATCATACAGTTAGCAAAAATGGTCCCCAGCGTCGAAACGGTGCCAATGGTCAAAACGTACCGGATCAGGGTGTTGATCTTGACGGTGTCGATGTCATAGAGCTTCTTCAGGGCCTGCTTGATCTGGGCCTTGTTGGACTTGACATCGACGATGAAGACGAGGGTGTTCTGCTCCTCGATCTTCTTCAGGGCACCCTCGGTGTTGAGTGGGTGGACGATGATCTTATGCTCGTCCAGGCGGGGCTCGTGGGGGATCGACTTGCGCGGGTACTTGGGCGAGCGCGAGAGGACGAGGGTCTTGGGGCGGTGGAAGGTGGTCGACAGTCTGACCTTGGTCTTCTTGTGCGAGTTCACCTGGGAGGTTGTTAGCGGCTGTGTCGCACTCATAACATTTTGCGCGTCTTGCGCCTTGGAAGAGAAGGAATACATACACCCTTGAGAGCAGCCTGGGCGGCCTTCTTGGCCTGAGCGCCCTTACCGGCCTTGGAGGCACCGCCTATCCAGAGGAAGTGTCGTCAGTAAAGCATTCGCCTGAACAAGGGGGAGACCCGGCTTGTTCAAACTCGCAAAGTCTGCTGCTGCTTTGATGCATCACCCCGTCGCCGTTTCGGCGACGACGAGGGTGCGCATTGAGCGACCGCCGAGTTTCTGCGTGTTGAAGTCCATCTTGGGCCCTTGTGGGCGATCATGTACCTTTCTTCGAGTCCTTGGGAGCCATTGCGGAGGATGGTGTCGGCGTTGGGCGAAGTTGTCGAGTCGGTCGTGGATGAGGAAAAAAACGTAGATTTTGTGGAATATGGACTCAAAATTGTGTGTGCGGAATGGTGTGGGTCCTGTGGCTGTGGAGTCTTGTGGCTCGTGCGTCCTTGGCAAATGGCATGTGTGGCTTGGTAGATTGAGCTTGGCATTTTTGAGAACGGCAAGCGTGAGTTGACTTCTCAATTTCAGGGAATTTGAATCTGGATCATGTCTGCATCCATCTCGAAAACTCGACGCTCAACTCCATGGCGCTGAAGAAGAAAGGTCCGCCGAAACGGCTAGCGGCCGGGCGACCACCAATTCTGCAGCGATCCAAGTCAATATCAAGAAGCGCGACTAAGGCTCTCATCAACAAACACCATCTCCTGCAGAAACGGAAGCGACAGGCTGTGGTCAAGGGCAACAAGGCCGAAGAGGCGACTATCGATGCTGAGATTGAGGCCCTAGGAGGAATTGAGAGCTATCAGGAAGCCAGCTTGCAAGGCCAACGGCATGATCGAGGGGGTGATAGCTCGCGGGTTCTCATGCAGTGGCTTGAAGGGTGTCTCTCATCTCAACCAGCTGGCTCGAAACACCGTTTTCGGATGTTAGAAGTCGGCGCGCTGAGCACACAGAATGCTTGCTCCAAAAGCGGATATTTTGACATTGAGAGGATCGATCTCAACAGCCAAGGGGACGGCATCGTGCAGCAAGACTTCATGAAACGCCCGTTGCCACAGGGCGAACCGGGCCTTTTCGACATCATCTCCCTCTCCTTGGTTCTAAACTACGTCCCCGAACCGAAAGACCGAGGAGAGATGCTCCGCCGAACAACCCAGTTTCTTCGGACTGCAGGACGGTACATCGATTCCCCCGATCTAACTCCCTACTTCCCGAGCCTTTTCCTTGTTCTCCCGGCACCATGTGTGACGAACTCTCGGTATTTGGACGAAGAAAGATTGGTCGCCCTCATGGGGTCTCTGGGGTACGCGAAGGTCGAGTCTAAAACGACGCAACGTTTGGTTTACTACCTCTGGAGAAAGGAACCCACCCAAAAGAGGACCCGCGACCGCTTTCCCAAGAAGGAGATCCGAGCGGGTTCAACACGAAACAACTTTGCCGTTGTCCTGGATTGAACGACGGACGGTCTACGTCAAGATTCCAAGAAGCAACCGGTGTGCCATTTCAGTGCACTGAGAGACAAATACTTTATCTTGGGGTTGGGAATCTTGGGCGTCAAAAGCGACGCCCCAAATCCAGCGGCATTCCGGATCCGGAGAAAGGGGGGGGACCTTGAATGCTCCTGCGAAAGGATGCCACATCACAATGTCGAGCCGATCCCTTCACAAGCGGCGTCCACTGGCAGTAATCATGACTTCATGTGGCCCAACGATGTTTCTTCTTTGGGAGCCACGGGGATTTGACGGCCGAGACGTCGGCGGAATACCAGTTAAGTCTGGAGATCCCAGTGATAGGAAGCCGCAGCACTCGAGGACCCCGCGTGGGAGACACCCGGGGAACGGGGGTGGCGTCCGACTTCGTCTCCGTCTCACTCCTCCGAGACGAGGACGGCCAATGCCGATTGCAGGCCGAGCCCACCCAAGAGCGTTAGACGAGGTTGCGTACGTGTAGTTCTTCCAATTCCTCTCACGTCGGTGAAACGCCGGTTGAGGCCTGGATCGCTCTCTTGAGGGTCTCGGAACTTGCCTGAGCTTCACAATCACCCCAAACCCTTTCGCTCCCCGTTTGCCAGCATGAGAAACAGTAGCCCACAAAAAGAAACACCATTTGCCACCGGTTGCACCCGCTGAACGTTGAGATCACGAGACTTGATCTCTCGTGGCCTTCCCCGACTTGCCAGGCGTGCCAGGCTGCTCTTTGGCGATCTCCCGCGAAACCCGGAACCAACAGATGGTCCGTCCACACGATGTTGATCTCTTCGCCACATCCGCTCAGCAAAAGCAACAAGTCCCGGTGTGCCACACGACAAGACGAAGGAAGATGGAGAAAAAAACAATTGAAGCACGAGGTCTCTTCACCCTCTCATTTGCCGTCCAGCCGCAATTCTGCAGATTCCGTGCCGCGTGATGGAAGCCGGATTTGGGGTATGCTGATCAGATGACGACAAGTTCAAACAACCATCACCACATTGTGCTGCACCACGCTGCACCACACACTTCTCCCACGCTCCACCACACTAGCTTCGTTCTGGGCGTGCGCAAGGGGGGAAGCGCGCCATCAGCTCGACGCCGCGAACCGTCAAGCGGACAAGCGCTGCGGGATCCCGCCCAGCCCCGTTTTCCCCAGGTTTTCCGTTTGAGGGGTAGCGAAGCTAGAACTAATACGGACTGGGCCGGTTGGGCGGCAGCGAGACAACCGGAGCCAAAGGCTTGGATCGTGGGATCGTCCCCCTTTTTTCCACCGTCTCACACATTCAGGAGAAAGGGTCCGAGTCGCGTGAGATAACTGATCACCTATCGGAGAGTGTGATTGGGATTTTTGTTGGGGACGAGGTGGAGGGCCCAAGGGATTCAGGGGGTTGCGCTCGGGTAGCGGATGGGTAAAATGTTCCCCCACATCAAAAGAATGGAGTTTGAAGTACAAGTCGATCTAGGGCGAAGTACTGCTCGAGTACACTACGGAGTACTCGGGAGGCATTTGGGCATCGGGACTTTTGGGTATTCCAATTGGTGTTTTCAGGGTTCACTAGTTGCAACGCCGTCTGTGACGACCGGCGGCTCGCTTCCATCCTATTGCCAGATCCACGGGTCCGTAGTCGGAAAGGGGTTTAATCATCTCCTCGTCGGGTGACACTCTACGCCCCTTCCGGCTTCGAAGCAACGATCAGGGTTGACAGACAACCGAGCTTTCCCCTTCCTTTCCCCCCAGCTCTTCTCACCCGTGCTGACTAGCGCTCACTCCGCAAACAAGATCTCCTCAAAACTCCTCACCACCCGATGCCGGGCCTCCTCCTCCGGCGTCAGCGGCGCATTGCCCGGCCGCACCACCACGTACGACTGCATGCCCGCCTCCAACGCAGCCTCAACCTCACGCACATTGTCGCTGAGGAACAGCCAGCGGGCGACCGGCACCTCCGGGTGCGCAGCCGCAATCCGCGTGTAGCTCGCAGCCTCCTGCTTCGGCCCGGCATTGACCGTGTCGAAGTAGTCGGCCAGGTACCCCGTCAGGTCCGGCTCGTCGGCGGTGTTGGTATGCTTGAAGAGCAGTTTCTGCGCCGGGACGGAACCCGAGGAGTAGATCATGACCGATCCTTTCTCTTCTGACCCAGCATCATCACCCTTGGAAGCAGCCCATTCCCGAATGCGCGGCGCCACGTCCGGGAACAGCGGCGCCTTGAGCGCACCGGACGCGTAGCCGTTCTCCCAGAGGTAGCCCTGTAGTGACTTGAGGTAAGCGATCTTGACGTCGCGGCTCATGAGGTCGCGGACGTGTGCCTCGAGCGCGGCGGGGGTCGCCGCGTGCTCGGGTGGGAAGGCATCGCGGTAGCGGGTGAAGGAGGGGGAGGACCACTCTTGTGCTAGGGTGGAGGGGAGGGCGGAGAGGGCGTAGGGGAACTGTTGGAGGTTAGTTCTGTGCCAAGTAACGTCAAGAAAGCCAAGGGGATGAGGGGAAGTGAATTGCTTCGGTATTTCCGGAGAGGTATGGTAAAGGGAAACTGTGTGTGTGTCTAGGCCAGTCTGCAACTCGATCCGTTCAGATACAGCGGCTTGTTGCTGGAGCCACTTGATGCTCATTAGAAAAGCGCAGAAACAAGTGGTCTTCCGTCTGCCATGCAACAAGCCCACTGCATCTATCCGTCTCCGGGTCATCCCAGAAGTGGAATGGAAACCTTCCGGGATGAGCAATCACATCCAGCTCAGCTTGTGTGATGAGCAGAAAGAGCCAGACCGACATCTCATAGATTTAATGTGATCATAAAAACAAAAAATAAAGTAAAATAAAAATAAATAAAAATAAAATTTCAAATATTATAATGGTGAAGATATTCAACAACCACTTACCAACACATCCTTGACGAATGAGATAGGACAAACAGTACCCTCTGTGAAGCGACAGCAAATGTAAGCTTCACCCACACACCACCATTAAGAAGGAGGAGAGAAGGAACACCATACCGATGTCGAGGAGTACCACGAGGGGTTTCGGTTCCAAGGCCATCACGTATGTCTTCTCTTACGATTTTCTCCAAATAAAGTTACAACCAAGTTACACCAACTATTTTTTTCCTTGAGCTTTCGAGACAGGGGGTGTGGTTGGCTCTGTCGTTCCGAACGTCGTCCGGGTTGGTCCGGGTGGGTGTGGGACGGACGGCGAAGCTCCTAGGTCCGGGAACGGAGGGATTTGACGGCGGTGTGCCCGGTCGGGAATGTCACAAATTCCCAGGTGCGTGTGTGCGGCGGGTTTCGTCGCCGGCGAGGGATGTGAGCTATTGATTGATGAGGCGGTGAGGGAAAATAGGTCTTGAGGGATCACTTTGGTGTGTGTGAGTGTGGTGTGGATGAGTGAGTGAGTGAGTTGCACGTTGTTGATGTCGTCCTGTGAGTGGATAGTGGGGGTAGCTCTCCGGGAGAGTTCGGCGTTCGGTGTGTGTCGCTGACGAATGGAGCCTGAAAGCCCGCTGAAAATTTCCGCTGCAGTGACCGGAAAGGTTTTTTTTTTTCCCCGTTCACACCGTCACCGACTCAATCCGTCATCGTCTCATGCACTACCGTCAGCTCAATCCCTCCAAGATCACAGGATGAGTTCGCATCCTGCAGCAGCATCGCTCGCAGTCCATAAAACGCCCTAATGCAGAGCCGTAGGTTTTGCGGGTTGGGGTTGGAGGAAGCAGACAAAAGTGGATGGCCGGGTTGCCAAAATTGGAGTTTTCAGAGAAAGGCGGTCAAGACCAACAACAACAACACAACGCCGTCTCTACTTCGTGTCATAGGTCTATCCATCTCGTCGTCGCATTCAAGCAGTTGCCGTGCCGCCGTCCTATCGGTCTTTCACGAGTGCTGCATCTCGTCGCGCCCGCTAAATCTCCGTTCGCGCATCTGCGCACCGCTTTTGCAGAAGCTGCGCAGCAAACCGCCCCCGACATGAAAATGAGAGGCTTGCATTGGGCGGACCTGCGCCGATTCGGTGGAGAGATGCAAGGAGAGGAGCATGACGGCGCGAACCTGAGTAGCACTAGTGGATTGGTGTCCGCTAAGACGGGTTGGACGCCTCGGCAATACGTTAAGTTAGGTGGTCAACGCTCTTTGCCTGATGCTGATGACGATGATGTGGGATCGAGACTGTCCAGTCTGCTAGCATGAGGCTGGGCGAATCGCAACTCCTCGTGTACCTCCTAAAGTGCACGGACGAACATATCTGAGGGGGATATTGAATGTTTGTGTGATGTGTCCGTCCATTTACTTCCCTTTCCGGGTCAAGTCGCTTCCCGAACGGCAGGATCACGGCCGTGCTGCAACAGGTTACAGGGAGCAAGGGGACCAGGCTGGGTTGGGAGAAAACTAAGTTTGCTGTTGTTCTCCCCTTGCAGCGGCAAAATGGCACTTGGTTCATGCGGCAACATCAATGTTGTAGCCTGTCCGCAAGTCTGCAGCAGGAGAACGGAGAAAAACACTCCACGATTGCGGCATTGTAACGAGCAACGACGTGTTGTCTCACCGCCTCCCAAGACATTTTCGCTCTGACAACAGCCGTTCGCAGCGCCGAGGAATGCTCGTGCGAGGGCAACACATGCCACGATTGGGTTAAGAGCGTCCGGGTGGTTGTTGTGGTTGCTGGTGTGTCGAGCAGCTCATCCAGTCCCACAACGGCAATGCGGTCGGCGTTTCTCCCCAACTCACGTTTTCGTTATTCCCGAATATCTGTCTTTGAGGTTGGTGATCCATCCCTCGCTCCGGCATCACGAGAGCGGCTGATCGACCGCCGCACCGACACCACTCGCAAATTCCGAGAGTTGGAGAAAGTTTGAGACACACCGATGAACCCCCGCCGGTTGCCCATCAGTGATCACTGATCCGCAAGAGAAGAAGAAAAAAACATGCGCAAAGGTTGAGCAGCAATGCCCCCCCATGTCTTGAATCTGAATCAAGAAAGAAAGAAGATAGAGGGGTAAAAACGCCCATCATCGACCGCAGAGGGAGAGACATCCACGCTTCTCCCACATTGAAGAAGGAACTCCCCGCTATCCTGTCGTCATGCGCCGATAGAGGATCGGCACCATCGTCCCACCCCCGCGAGACAAGACACGCTCTCGTTTTCTGGGAACGCATGGAGGACACGCTCGGTTCCATCGAAGGACCCTGATGGCTGGCGTTTCGGCGAAGCAAGCGATCCAGCAATGATGCGTTGTGTAAACGGCCACGACCCTTTTTTTTCCTGTCCATGAAACATGCGCATCCAATTACTTGCTTGCTTGTTCCGGAGAAATGAATTGTTAGTGTAAGTTGTTGGATCCCTCAAGCCGGCGTCAACAATGCAAGCGGCCGTACTGTGTAGTTAGTAGGGATTCTATTACAGCAGCAAGCCGAGGATAACGTGAGGACGTCGGCGCTGTTGATCGTCATTGGGTGTGGTGTTACCCCTGAACCGTACCAGGAACGACGAGAGGCGCCCTGTGCTGCGATTCTGGTTCCCCAAAGCCTACCGTAGATCCTCTACCCACAGAAACCCCCGTCCTTCAGGAAAGTGGGCGCTTCTCAAGATGCATCTTTGGGTCCAAACCCGCAAGGGTTAATGAGACGACAACCACCAAAAGAGCGTCTGGGTTACAAGATGGCGTGTTTGCGTTGGCGCGACATTGTCCTGTCCACACAACTCACACGACATCCACACCCATTCATCCATCCACCATGCAAATGGGGATGCACCCTAAATTAGTGAGCCACTCACACACATGTGCTGCCGCTGCGGCTGCTCTAGTCGAGCCAGTCTCGTCCCAGCGTGTGGGCGGCATGTCTTGCTTGCCAGTGCGAAGTGTGTGTGGATGGATGAATGGCAGTGCTTGGAAGGCCAAGAAGCAGCCGATGATCAAGTCGGTAACACTGTCTCTGAGGTAACGGTCTGCATCATCACCCTCGTTTTGTGAGGGTGGGCCAATTAAACTTTGCCGCGGCAGTTCATTGAGCAGATAGGCAGGTACTTGGAACATAACAGGGAGTTGGCTTTGGAGCGATGTACTTCATTCGCTCTCGTATCATTTCTCTTTCATGAGCATGGAACCCCGCCATGGACGGTTTCAACCTCCCCCCAGCCGAAACAGGCTCGGCGCGCCATTCATTGCAGGTCGCTTTTCGGCCTGAGGCGAAATAACTACATCGTTAACGAGGTTGCCCAGCCGAGAGAGATAAACTTTGATGGGCAATACGAATTGGGTAGCTGTTGGGGTCACACGACATCACACGATGAAGGGAGGAAACGGGAACACTCCATGGTGGACCCTTGGATTCTGC
Source organism: Dichotomopilus funicola (assembly GCF_033296635.1). Taxonomy (NCBI): domain Eukaryota; kingdom Fungi; phylum Ascomycota; class Sordariomycetes; order Sordariales; family Chaetomiaceae; genus Dichotomopilus; species Dichotomopilus funicola. The sequence continues at coordinate 506,178 of NW_026944026.1, forward strand.
TCTCCGATGGCCGGGCAGGAAAGGGGGCCGCTGATGCTTCATCGTTCAATGTGCCGCTTCCAGCTAATTTCTTGCGCTTTCATCGTCACTGTCAACCCTCCGATCTGCTCCGTGGAAAGGCCGATGACGCCGGCGGCTTTGTTATCGGAGACCTCGGGATCTCTGAAGAAACAAAGCAGCTGATACACAGTACGCGTACATAGTAGATTCGGAGCAGCGTCGAAACCGTCTCAGTATCGGGACAATCAGGATCGAAACATCAACGTTATCTTCATCAGTCCCGGATAGGTATCTTTTGTTCTCCACGGCTAGCAATCCACAGACTGCGTAACGAGCCCACCATGTTACCCTGTACCTTCTCAGCAGCCACACCCGTGGTACGTTTCCGTACTAGCACGCCTGCACGGCATGAGACTTGGGGAAGAACAGGGACGACTGCTACAAACAAAGTCGTCGTGTCGTCCGGCAACAAGAGATAACGCGTTATCGGACTCCAATTCTGATGCAGCCTGATGGAGCCCGTGGACACTTGTCCGTCCGTTTTTGGCAGTCTCTCTCACACGCGGTCGCCCTGTTTTGGGGAGATCTCGGGGGTGGGTGTGACTCGTTTCGAGCACCATCATGCTACTGCCGATGGTGGAATCCACCCCCAACCGTTGTGATTGTGGAACATCGGAGATGAATTGTGCGTTCTGCATGTGCGAGTGTTGCTCGAGACCGAAAACGAGAAACTGGAAAAGTGTCAAGAGAACGTCGTCGAGTTCGATGGAAGGACGGATCCGTAATTGATCATAGCGTTCAATGGCAGAAATAACAAACTGCCTAGATAGGAACGACCTGTCCAAGTTTTCATAGCAGGCCTTCCCGCTCGCTGCCTTCTATTTTTGCACGAACCGCAAAGAGGATAGCTGGAAGCGCGAGCCGCCGCGCCGCAGAGCAGGACGCGAACGAAGGACCCTCAATGAATGCAAGCAAGCAGCAGGAGAAAGGGGTTGCATATCTCGAGCCCCACTCTGTGACGGGTCGTGTGGAAAGGGAACCGGTCCGCAAGTGAAACAAAGCGAAAGCGCCCGAAAGAGCAGGATGACCAACGCCCAGAAATGGCGACATTCGATGAGGCAGTGAGGCAGAAAGGGTAGTGGATGTCCGGGTGCCTCAGGAAACAAGTATTTGTGGGTCCGTTAGCCTCAGGCACGACAACACTGCCTCGGAACGGAGCTTCCACGGTAACGCGAAGGTTCGAGACCGTCGTTTCCATCGAGGTTTCCCTGTGGACGCGCCATGTCACGCAACTTGTTGGGTCATCTCAACATTGATCACAAGGAAGCCAAAGGAAACGAAGTTTCCACTACGGCGAATTGTGTCCGACTCATCCATCTCATCCTTCTCACCTCTGGAGATTGCGAGCTGACCAACTCTCTTCCCCCCAATTTCCCCACCTTGATAACTCCAACTTTCTCTCTCCATGGTTCCCTCCCCCAACGGATGAGCGGACGGAGGACATCGTGACTCTCGAGGTACAACGAAGGAGCCTGCCTGCGAGGCTGGCGCCTCGGCAAGGGACCAAAGTGACCTAATGTTAACGAACGGCCTGGCTTGCTGCATCTCAATCGTGGGGAAGAGAGAAAAGCGTGGGTTGTGGAGTTGGTTCACGCGTGTGAGAGAGCAGAAGAGATGGAAGGTCCGTCAGCCGACCGCGAACGTGGCCTCACCAAGAACGCGAACAAGCTGGCTTTTGGTCTTGCGCCGTCTTGCGCTCTCCGTTCACTGGTCAATTGGCAGCTGCACCGGTACCCAACTTTGCAGGAGTGGCAAAGCAGGGTTTGTCCGTTGGCATGCGGCAGCGCAAACACGCTGGGGAAAGATGGGCGGTGAAGCTTCCCAATCCCCCAGCCTGGGTATTTCTGCCTGAGGCCGTCAGAGGACACTATCAGCCAATGCGCTGATGAGGCACGAGGCTAGGGTCGTTGTTTCCCTGTCCGAGATTGGGATCGAAAAAGAGGAAATAGCACTAGCCGGATAAAGGAAGTTATCTAATCCGAGAACGGCTAGACTAGGTTGCGGCGCTATGCGCTGCAGGGGAAAGCGGTGTGCTGCGGTGGCATGCCTCGAATGGATCCTATTCGTCATTTGTGGTTGTGCTGCGCAATGCGCTCCACCCACATTACAGTGCCACTTCAAATCAAGGCACGTTGAGATTCTATGTTGTTGTCGAGCAACCGCCCAGTGCCGGACCCTCCGTTCTCGACTTGGCCGATCACACTGCGATTGGCCACCACCCATGTCTCGCCTCCGTGGCAGGCACGAGGGTCGCCGGATTTCCCAGCCAAGGCCATTCCCCTTTGGCCGACCAGGCCGCTGTCGATGACGGGACCTGGGGGACAGGCCACTGTTGTGCCAGCGTTTCTGGTCCCTTCCACACGCTACCCGCATCTTCTCGACAGTGCTGCCCACCCCCGTCGAGCCCCCGATCCCCCGTCCCGCGTCAGGCTGCTTTCCCATTCCTTGACCATCTCCGAGCTCCCACTTCCCACCGCCTCCTTCATTCACCACCTTCATCCTGCCGTCCTTCTTCTTCCCTCCACACCCCCCCAATCAGTCGTCCATTTCTGCACGCCTTTGCTGTCGCTGTCGCTGCTGCCCATCGCGGTCGTTCTCGTCGATTCCATCGATTCCGTCACTCTATCCGCAACGCCGACTACTTCCCAACTTCCTGCGAACGACCTGCGACCAGCACTGCGCTGCAGAATCAACCTGAGCTGCGAGCTGCGAGTTACTACGCCACCCTGCCTGCCACGCTGCAGAACCGCCCGTCTCGCACGAGACTCGAATCGAGCCCAGCTCAGCCCATCGACGACGAAACCTCTCCTCTCGGGACCTTCCTACGCTTCTTACACCACAACAACGAGTCTTCTCTCTCATACGCGAGCCTTTTGCCATATCAACAACGCTCCGGACTTGCATAATCGGCCCTCGTGGCATCCTGAGCGCTGCTTGATTAGCCAGCCCCGGACCCGGTCGTCCCACACGTCGCCCCTCCGAATCCACGCGCAATCGTCAGGTCCCGATCGGTCGGTCTCCACCGGCTGAGTGAATCACACGTCGCCAGTCGAACTAGGGGGACAGAAGAGTCATCTCTTCGTCCACCTGTTCTCCAAACACCCCTCCTCTGCCGCATGTTTTCTTCGACGATCTGCCAGGTGTTCCAATAGCCCGCAACTCCATTCTCTGGTTTGCTGTCTGCTGCCACCTGGTCTCCCTCAACCAATCGTCCCGACAACCCTCGGCTCTTCCCTCACGCACACTCAACCCTCTCTCTCTCCTCACCTTCGACGATACTGCTTCCTCTACGCCAATAGCTGTGCCTGCCTTCCCCTGCCCAGCTTAAGCTATATCGTTCGATCGGTCGTCACTTGTTTCGACGTACGACTTCCCCCCCTCTCTTCTCTCGCCAATTTTTGGGACTCATCCTCCGAAGCTAGCTAAGCTAGCCTCGCCCCCAATACTCGAGCTCCGTCGCTCACACCATTACCACACCAACAACAACAGGACAAGATCCTTCACACCATCCGTACCGATGTTATAACGACCATCTCTTTTGTTTTTTTCAGGACAACCAGTCCGACCCTCAACGACTTCCTCTCTCTCTCGACAACCATTTCCTTTTTCAAATACTGGAGCGACTAAATACCCTCCCATGAGCCTCGGATAGTGAACGACGTGGAGCAACTTGTTTTTTTCGGTTTTCTTTTCCCGCCTTGCGCTGTTGTACATCCTTCTTCCTCTTCTTGATTCTTCTCTTCTCGCCTCGAACTCGATCAGCCAGCAAGCATCTCGATCCTCGCATTGCGCAACCAGCCGCTTTTTCCCGTTGTACACCTTGGGAACGTTTGTCTCGATAAGACCTGCACTCGGCATAGATCGGCTTGGACCCAGCGGAACAGTCCCTTTTCGCATCTTGTACAACCACCGCAACTAGCACTTACTCTGTTCTTCGAAACGACTACATCTAATTCTTTTTTCTCGCAATGGAGTGCCTTCGCGACAGCTTCTACGACGGCGCCATGATTGGCGGCCGGTACGAGACCGTCTCTCCACTCAACCATGGGTCCTTCGGCATGGTCTTCATGGCCCGGGACACGCACACCAACCAGACCGTGGCCATCAAGTGCTTGACCAAGAAGTCTGCGTCACCTGACGAGTACCTCGACTTTGCCATCGATGACAAGTCGGAGGAACTCGTGCTTCACGGCCAGCTCGATTCTCATCCGAACATCGTCAACCTACTCGACTCATTCGAGACGGAAGCGCATATCTACCTGGTGCTGGAGTTCTGCCCGCGCGGTGACCTGTACGAGGCCATCCGCATCGGCCATGGTCCCCTAGAGACGGAGCACGTGAGGCGCTTCATGCTCGAACTGGTTGATGCCGTGGCGTACATCCACGCCAAGGGGATCTACCACCGCGACATCAAGCCCGAGAACATCTTCCTGACCCAGGATGGATCCATGAAGCTGGGTGACTTTGGGCTTGCCACGACGGATGAGTGGAGCTACGAGACGACGGTGGGCAGTGACCGGTACATGTCGCCCGAGCAGTTTGACTCCGCGGGCGCTGGGTACTCGCCCCCGCAGGCTGACGTCTGGGCCATCGGCGTCTGCCTGCTCAACATCCTCTTCTCGCGGAACCCGTTCACGACACCCACGGAGGCGGACCCCTTGTTTCTCGACTTCAGCCGCGACAAGCAGTCCTTGTTCGACGTCTTCCCTTCCATGTCCCAGGACACGTTCGAGGTCATCGTGCAGTGCATGAACCTGGACCCCACCAAGCGCTCCCTGGAAGGAGCCCGCGACGCCCTGGAGCGCGTCGTCAGCTTCACCACTCTTGACGAGGTCCCCGACGACTTCTGCTCCAGCGACCGCCGCGTCGTTGCCAGCTCCAACCGCGAGCCCCTCCGCACACCCTCCATCCAGAGCCCGCAGGTCGACACCGGTGCGTTCCCGTGGGCTAAGGCCCTGCACGCGACGCCGCCGAAGGCAATCCGCCAGCTCAGCGTCATCCCCGACGACGAGATGTACGAGGAGGACCTGTTCTCCAAGTCTGGCGCCACGACCGACTGGATGTCGGGCACCGCCCAGACCCCGTCCCTGTCGTCGTACATGGACTCCAACCTGGGCGGGTCCACGCACTCCTTCGCCGTCCCGGCCAACTTCCGCCCGGTGCTGCCTGCCAAGGCGGCCGCCAAGTTGGCGCCCATGGCGGGTTCGCTCCCGATCAACGTGTCCAAGAGCCGCAACGCCTCGGCGATGTCTCTCGTCTTTGGCCGCAAGGATGCCGTCTCCAAGAGCTGGAGCGACCTGTGGGACGAGGAGTTCGAGGAGGAGGAGGAGCAGCAGGCTAAGCAGCTGCAGACGCTCAAAGAGATGAACTCGCGGACCTGGAGCCACGAGAGCACCGCTACGCCCTCGCTGGCCGCTGCCGAGAACGACGACACCCCTCGCCAAGGCTTGTCGCCTGTCACCAAGTCCGCTACCCTCGCCACCGACGAGCATGCCATCCTGTCTATGGATGGTGTCTTCGATCATGCCGACGAGGAAGACCCCGAGATGGACGGCCTGTTCCTTTACGAGGCACCTCCCGCCAAGGAGGAGCCTCAGCCTGAGCCCCAGCAGGAGCCCCAGCTTCCGCGGAACGCTACGCCGTCTCGGAGCAACAACATGGACAAGTGGGCAGCACTTGGCGAGCGCCGTCGGGCCCATGGCAACAGCCCGCCTCCCAAGGTGGTGAACATTTCTTTGCGGACAGGTCGGCCGGCACCGGCCACTCTCCTTGCCAGCTCCCCGATCAAGGGGCGTGGCACCTTTGCTCTCCACAGCAACTCTCCTCAACCACTTTCTTCTGTCTCTCCGAATCATCACCACTACAATCCTCATCAGCAGCAACAGCATCATCACCACCCTCCCAAGGGTGGCAAGAGCAACAGTCGCGACCGCAACGCCAAAGAATGCCCGCGGCATAAGGGTCGCGACCGAGAATGGAACTGGAACTTTGACTGGCGCAAGGAGAAGCGCAGTGGTTTCGGTTACCTCGATTGGGTTGGTAACTGGCAAACCGCCCGCTCCTAATCTGGAGCGCGGTGTGCATCGAGTGCCGGTTCACCACTTGTGGTTGAGTCCATCATAGGATACCACGACAACCAAACTTCCCCTTCTCATCATCATCATCATCCAAAACTTTCTCCCGGCCTCGGCCGCCATCATCACTACTACCTACCACACCCCCATCGTCATCCGTCGGTTGACATCGATCTGTTTATACTCCCTTTTTTCTTCGACGTAACGAGTTGTTGACCCTGCTGCTTGGCTGTCTGTCTTTGGTTTGTTTTTTTGTTTTCTTCTTTCATACCCTGGATAGGTGTCCCCCGACTGCGACCGGTGTCGCGATCCGTGAGGGACATCCTATTCGGTTTTGTTCCACCCAGATTGGTCGGTGAAGGCGATCAAACTCTCTCCGCTTCCTCTTTTCAACAAATACCCACCCTTACATAGCTTTTTTGATCGTCTCTCACTCCTTTTTTTCCCTTTATTTTTTATTTGTCCACATTGCATAGCATGGTTTAGAGAACGAAACGACACAAACATATGGGTTGGCGGCATAGGGCCTGGCGCGATTGGAGCTGCTATTCTTGTTTTTCTTTCGGCTGCTGTTGTTGTTGTTCTTCACACAAACATTGGCGCGAAACTGGACAATCGGGTTGGTTGGTTGATTTGCTTTGGATTCCCCATGGGTTGGGGCTTTTTGTTTTTTGCTTCCCTATTTTTATATCATTTTTTACCTTCTACTTTCTTAGGTGGATGAAAAAAAGGCAAAACGGAACGGACGGACAGACAGACAGCATCAGCATGGGTTTTTTTTTTTCTTGCAGAGGGCGCAGGGTCAACATCTCTTTTTTCCGAGGAGCTTTGTGGTTTTCTTCTCTTCTCTTCTCATACAACATTTTTACTCAACACAACTCGACAAACACACACGAAGAGATCGATCAACGGAGGGTCTATATGGGGCAGCGTGGTGGGTTAGCTTGCCTTGATGGTGGTCATTAGGGCAAAAAGGGCAGGGAAGCAGCCAAAAAAGTTTTCGGGTGGCAATGGAGAAGGATTTTATTGGTTGGCGGCTGGGTTTTGTGGTCGGCTTTCAACTCGCTTTCTGTGTATGAGGATAGTTTGGTCTCGTGGAGATTCAGATCTAGAATACCAGAAGTTACCCACTCGAATTGTGTTCTACTGCTTGTGATGCGATGAATGTGAATGAATGTAATGATGCAAACGATGTTTCAGAATACCATGGTTAAGCGATAATCGAATGATGTTAGATGTCACTAGTGTGTGGATTTGTGAGTTGAGTTAGACAAACCTTCTAAAAGGTAGGGCATTTCTCAAACTGTTTGTTGTCGTCTCAAGAACCTTGTTCACTTCCCTCGCTTTGTAGTCAACGTTTCAGATTACCACCGCAATGGAGGAAGAGTATGAGTATGAATATGTTTTTGTTCTTCTCTGAAACGAGTTTTGGCTTGACTCCGTAAATAAACAAGAATGTTTTATTTTTCTCGTTGTTATGGGACGTCTAGGATCACGGCATAGCGTGTTGTTTATTTTGTTTTTCTCATGATACAATGGGACTGAAACGTGAGATGGAGAAATTTAGGCGACTACTCTGTAGGTAGTGTAGATCAAAATATTATGGATAGGGAAAAATTGAGACAAGGTATTCCCTCATTTTTTTTCCCGCTCTCCGGCTCGGATTCGATATGTCCAGTACCTGGTGGGTGAGAAAACGCCAGAACACTACCACTAGTTGTGACGGGTTGGGAATTTACCCGCACCTGCACTGCTCTACCTACCGCATGCTGACTTACCCGGACTATTTCGGATGGGGAACTCGTTTGAGAGACTGCTATCCTTCTCCTTCCATCCCATTCTGCATATGCCATACTGCGTCTCGTGCGTGTATCTGACCGAAAGGGAACTAACACCCAAGGATAATGACAAGGAATCGAATCGAGTGGGTTGGATTGGATAAGATCCGATCATACCGAACACCCCCCATCACTTTACTTCCTGATGTCAGGGAAAGATAACGAACGGGTCGAAGAGAGTTGAGAGGTTGGTACAAAGTCAAGGCCATGCGAGCGATGCGCTGGCAGTTGGCAGGAGGGCTAGACCACGCCGGCTAGACAGCCGATAACCCGAGTCACCGACTAACTCCGAACTTACATGTCTGCAGGGGGGGTGGGTTACTTCCTCGTTCCTCCCTTCGAGTTGTGTGTGTTTTACTGCTACGTTAGCCTATCCTGGCTTGACACACGTATTTGTACGTACACACCTATCTACCTGCATACCTACTCGCGTATATACACAGTACATACATACGCGTACGGCAAGGCTGGAGGGAATGGGGAGAGTGGGGGTTAATTAGTGGATAAGTGAGATGCTGAGGGAAAAGGGGGGAAGTAAACAAACCCGCATTGAAACCTCATCCACGCACGATGCAACAACCCCAGTCTTTGACAGAGGGGTTAACGGCGCCTGCATCTCTTAGACAGCATCTGGCCTCCCGCTAATTCACTCGCCACATGTCCCGCTCGTTTGAGAACACGCCGAACGAGCGAATGGTCAACTTTCGGTAAAAGCCAAGGGATCATAATCATACGATCTGGCGTCAGTGAGAGAGACGGACTTCGGTCCGGGTACCCGTCGTGGTGAACGTATCATTCTATATAAACCCCAGACCTTATTTCGCTCACTCGTTCTAGTATGCGCTGTCCGTGTCCGTTTAGGTCCCGTGGTCTGTTCCTGCGTCTTACAGTTGACTTGTCGTTATTCTACCCAATCTCTGCTGGACAACACTGAATAAACCCCGGATATCGTCTGATTCCCCGGTATAATGCCAGGTGGTTCGACCCCACGGTTCCCTGGGTATCCCCGCATATCTCAGTTATTTGGCTGGGGTGGTCCGGTTAATGGAATGAAGAATCCGGAAAGGGAGCGTCGAGGGGTAAACGTAGTCTCACACACGATGGAATGTATAAACGGATTTGATGTCTACACCTCCCTGGATTAAGTGGTGTGTAGGAACTGGGGATGGGTGGCTATAGAGAGAAAAAGGAGGTGTATATTCCCCTGTCAATGAACTCATCGCTGTTGGTATGGATGAAGTATGTCAAGTGTGCGTGAAACATGGTCCAAAACGTGTTCCCAAAGAACAAGGTAGGAAGCAGACAGACAAGCAGACAGACAGACAGACAGACATATGCTGAAGCCCAAAGATAACGCCAGGCCGTGAACTAAACATGATCATGAACACAAAGCCACAGGCCAACTATCCAGCCACACGGACCACACTCAGCCGGCTCTGTATGCGAAACGCAACGAGCACACTACCTCCTCCCATCTACCCCATCCATCTGATATCACCCACCCCTTAACCAACCACATATCTATCTAGCCGCCACAGGCTCAGCACCAATCAAACTCTTGGGCAAAAATGCCCAAACCGTACCAACAACTGACAGCAAGAAAGAAAGCAACATGATGGAAAAGGCAAACACCTTTTCGCGGACGGACAGCTCGTGCCCGAAGAGTTTGAGGTAGAAGGCCAGGGGGAGGCTGATACAAAACCAAGTTAGAAACGTAGGTCAGTTATTTCCTATCGTTTGTGTCTGTCGGTGACTAGGGGGCCAGGGAAGAGTGACCGGGGAAGGGAAACAGGAGAAGGAAAGGGGGGTACTCACGTAACACAAATGGTAAAGCACAACGCGCTCCCCATAAACGCCATAATGCTATCAAACGCCGGGAACAAGATCGAAATGACCAAAAACACCAACACCACGCCGACCCTCACAACCACCTTCATCACCCCGCGAAACTGCATCCCACCTCCACAACCCAACCATCCACCTACCATCACCGACCACCCACCACCACCGCTCCTATGCCCTCCCCCCTCCCGCTCGCCCCCCTCACCCTCCCTCTCCGCGGGAATCATGACCGGAGCCGGATGATGCAACCCCAACAGCACCTCCACAGTCGCCACAATAGGCCGAGCGTTGAGGGGGATCTTGGTGAGTGGGATGATGGCGATGCACAGACACATGAGGACGGTGAGGGCGCGCGGGTAGGAGGATTCTAGGAGGAGGATGTTGGAAGTGATTTCGTCGCGGACGGCGTCGCCGAACATGAGGAGGCCGACTATGGCTGTTGTTGCGTCGAGGATGTACTAGAATGGGTGAGTAAGGGGGTTCTGTCTTGAAGGGATAAGCGGAAAGGGGAGGAAAGGGGGACGTACGGTGAAGGAGAAGGAGGTCTTGAGGGCTTGGGGGTATTTATGTGGGTGGCGCATGTCGCGGTATATCTGGAGGCGGTTAGTACACGGCTGTGATTAGGGATGATGTTGATTGGTCTGCTTACATTGGGAAATACTCCGTGGCCGCCCCTAAAAGAATTGAACAGTTAGCTCACAACTCGGTTTAGGAAAAAGTTGGACGTACCATGGGGACATCAGCAATCCAAAGGACAGCGGAAGAGTTAGCCAGTTGTCAGGAAACATGTATGTTTTCGCCGGGTCAAGCAGTGACCCCGGCGAGGTCGGCTTGATCAAGCCGTCGAGAACAAGAATGAGAACGACTAACGACAGGTTAGCTTGTCCTCGCAATGGAAGAAGAATGGTTTTGAGTCGGCAGACATACTGGTAAAGCACGAAAAGATCCCAATGACACTCGTAAAGCTCAACAACCTCAGCGGCAAAAAATTCAACGGTATCAACAACACCGAACAAAACACCTTCCACCCCGTCACCGACAACAACCCCGGAAACAACAGATCCAACGAATCCGCAAAGAGCACAACCAGCGCGACGCACGCTGCGAGCAGTTCCAGGGTGAACAAGACACTGGTGGCGATGCGGGCGTTGCGGCCAAAGGAGATGTAGGCCAGGTCGGAGAAGGTGATGAGGCTGGGGTCGAGGTCCATGCAGCGCGACAGGAGACGGGCCGTCCATGCTGTGACGGCTGCGCAGAGGAATAGCGCGACCATGCCGCAGATCCAGCCGGCGTATTTGATGCCCATGGGCAGGCTGAGTAGGCCGACGCCGATGAGGACGCTGTTATTCATTATGTCAGTATCATTATTGTAAAAAAAAAACCCTGGATGGACTTGATGGACTTGAGGGACAACATACTTAGTCGAGTTAAACACCGTCTGCGGCAACGTCGACTGCCCCTCCACCGCCAACACAATCTTCCCATCCTGCTCGACCTCCTTGACCAAAATCGGCGGCAGCTCCCCATCCGGCACATTCCCCCCGGCTTCCTGCTGCTGCCGCCACAGCGCAGCCGCCTGGGCCATATCCCCTCCTCTTCCCTCACCAGCCCCCCCATGGTCCGACCGAATCGTCCCATAACTCCCATAACTCCCCACCAACGACGGCGTAGCCAGATGCGGCGGGATCGCAAAAATAGAGGCTGTCCGGTGACGACCCCCGCTGGACCCGATACTGCTGGTATGGCTAGTGACGCGGAACGCTGGGGGGAATTCGTCTGCGTAGGAGGAATCGCCTGTAGTAGAGTCGTGATGGGAGGGTTTGCCCTCGCGTGAGTCGTGGCTGGACTGTCGGCGGAGACTGCCGGTTTCGACGCCCGGGTCGGGGCTTTCGTTCCGCAGGGAACTTGGTTGCTGTTGTTGTTGCTCGCCTGCGCGGAAGGCTGCTTCGAGGTGCTGGCGGATGAGTGATGGTGAACCCGTTCCAGCATTAGTGGGGGCACCAGCCTCGGGATCGCGCTGCGGACGGCGGTACGGGGAAAAATCCCGGTGAGGGGGCTGCTGCTCTGAGTCGGAAGTGGTGTCCGCGGCGAAGACGAAGGAGGGCCGTTGCGGGATGACCTCGGAGAAGCCGGCGGCGCGTTGCCAGCTGCGGGTGAAGGAGCGGATGCTGTTGACGCCGCCTATGTCGGTGAAGGCGGCCAGGCGGTTGGTGACGGAGGATCTAGGAAGGTCTTAGTCTTGACATGGAAGGGGGGGAGAGAGCTAGAGAGAGAGAGTGAGAGAGACGGGACGGACTCACCTCCTCCGTCGGAGCTGCTGCGTCCACTCGACATCGTCTTGATTCGAACCCACGCTACGGCCGAGCAGCGAGTCGTTCTCGTTGTGGCCGCTCTGGTTACCAAAGGACGACACACTCCCGGTGCGTGATCCTCCTCTGCGGCTGGACTGGTCCCAGCTCGCGGGGTTTGGCGAGCTCATTGCCCGAGTTGGTGAGATCTCTTTTCGTTTTCCTCCCTTCTTTTCCTTCGAATTTTGTTTTTATTTTTCACGTTTTCCTTTTGCCTCGAGGGTTCGAGTTTAAGATGGGCCGAAGGGGATGAGACGAAGCGACGTAGACGCAGAGAATGTTCAGCTCAAAAGGACATCGCAAGACTCACCAACGCGCTCGCGGCACGAGACACAGCAGTTGTCTCGCGACGGCCGGTGATGAGTGGAGATGGTGGTGGGTTTGGGGTCCCAGGTTCCAGGTTCCAGGTTCCAAGCTGCTTCACAGTAAGGTTGTTTTCTGGTGGAGCGATGGGGGATGACAAGGGTAGAAGAGGGGCACTTGGGGGTTCTGATCGGTGTCACAGCAGATAAGTACAAAATAGGTGTGCAGAATGCAGAAAATATTACTAAAGCCTGAGATAGAAAGTGTGGATAAAGTAGATGACGAAAGCTCTTGGGATGAATCGATTACTACGAGATAGTCGAGGAGCTTGGTTTGGCAGTTGATTGCCCCAGGAGCCCAGACAGCTTCATCGTCATGGTGCAGCTGCAGAACACCCCCTGCTGCGTGACATCCAATGGGAGCTCCCCGGAATGTTTCATGGCTTCGAATCTTCACGAAGAGCTCTGAGTTATCGACACTTGGGGAGTCTTTTTTCTCTCTCTATTTCTAAATTTGTTGGTACCAACACTGTCTTCCTCTGCTCGAGCTCTACCCTCATTACTAGCCGCAGAGTTGGCTTCACATCAGGCCTGCGAGCACACTGAGCGGGGCGATTCTCGATGATGTTGCATGAGCTCCCGCGGCGAGGTCAGCAGGCGCACTTCTTTCCCGCTTCGATCTGGTGCGGCCTCCTGATCGGGCAATGGTGGCCCGCTATCAGCGATTTGCACCGGCAGGGAAGGGCCGTTGCGGGGCGGCCACAGCGTCGACCTCGGTGTGTGTCTGTGGCTGTCCCACACCGCCTTCCTAACCCGGTCTTACAATGCCAAGACACCACGCAGGGATCAGTGGCGGTCGAAGACGGCAGAATCCCGATAATGCATCTGGGTCCAGATTAATTTTTGTCCCACTTGCTCTTGCTCTTCCTGATCTTGATCGGCCTTCCCCTCCTCTACCCCCCTCCTTTTTACTGTTCCCTCCTTCACTCTCCCGAGCTGAAGCCATGTGGAGGACGGCCCGCGATTCGGTATGTTTGTTCTGCCGCTCGGCAACAAGACCCCGGACCGCCCTCGTCGAGACCCCGCAGACGCAGTCATGGCTCGGACTTCGAGCCTTTGCCACACGGCCCCACGAACCCAGAGACCGTCGCCCATCGCGCATGGTCTTATCCGATCGAGTATCACAAGGGCCACGGTCTCGCGATGGCCCAAAACCTCGCCGTGAGGTCGACGGGCCCTGGTCGGCCACCAACCGGACCGTTGCGAATATCGACCCCGACCGACGACGAGGAGGAGAAGGGAGAGGAAGAGGAGGACCGCCATCTCGAGGAGGCCCCCCCGGACGGGACCGCGGCGGTACTAGGGAAAGATACCTGGGGGAAACACGAGACAAAGACGCCACTCGCTTCAAGGCCCTCAAGATGCAGCGCTCCCTCGCCAGCGTTTCGTACCGCGAACGGTTGACCGTCAAGAACCGTATCTCCGACGTCGATTCGTTTGACCAGTTCAACCTGCTTCCGCCCATCCAAGAGGCCATTCAGAACGAAGTGCTGAAGGGTATGGTGGATATCAAGCCGACGCCCGTCCAGAGACTCGCCGTTCCCGCGCTGATGGGGCAGCCCATCGGCCGGCAGGAGCGAGAGCCCGATCCCCGCCAGAGCCAGAGGAGAGCGGTTGAGAAGAGAAGGGAAGAGTTCCTGTTGGCTGCCGAGACAGGCTCCGGCAAGACGCTGGCGTACCTGCTGCCTGTTATCAATGCTTTGAAGGAAGGCGAGGCGGGCGACGAGGCGGTTGCAGCGTACGAGAAGCGGCTGGCGGCCGAGCAGGAACACCGCGGGGGTGCCCCAGTGTCTGAATGGATCGACAAGTTCGAACCACACCCAAATCACGCCCGCCCGCGCGCCATCGTGTTGGTCCCCACAGCCGAGCTCGTCAGCCAGGTCCTCACGACGGCGAAAAAGATCTCCCACGTTGCCAAGCTCAAGGTCCGCGGCATCTCGGCCACCTACAACCCGCTCAAGATCGAGCGCAACATGTACAGCCACGGCGGCATCGACATGATCGTGGCGACCCCGCATCTCCTGGCTTCCATGGCCGACAGCGACCCCAACATCCTCTCGCGCGTGAGCCACCTGATCGTCGACGAAGCCGACTCCCTCTTCGACCGCTCCTTCTCGGCCGAGACCTCCAAGATCCTCGACCGCGCCACGCCCTCGCTCAAGCAGCTCATCCTCTGCTCGGCCACGATCCCCCGCCACCTCGACAACTACCTCGCCGCGCACTTCCCCCACATCCGGCGCATCGCAACCCCCAACCTGCACGCCATCCCGCGCCGCGTGCAGTTGGGCGTCATCGACGTGGCTAAGGACCCGTACCGCCACAACAAGCTGCTAGCCTGCGCCGACGCCATCTGGACCATCGGAAAGGACGCCGCCATGCACGAGGGCGCGAGCAAAGACGAGGTCGATGTCAAGCGAATCATGGTCTTTGTCAACGAGCGCGAGACCACCCAGGAAGTCGCCGACTACCTCCTCTCCCGCGGCATCGACGCCATCGCCATGCACCGCGACACCCCCGAGAACCGCCAGAGCGAGATGCTCGCCAGCTTCACCAGCAACGCCCCTCTATCCACGAAGGCCGACGGCTCTGATGCTGGTTCTTCCCCGGTCCCATCTGCCGCTAGACGCTTACCCAACACCAAGGTGATCGTGGCTACGGATCTGGCGTCGCGGGGTATTGACACGGTGGCTGTCCGGCATGTGGTGCTTTTTGACGTCCCGCATACGACCATCGACTTTATCCACCGGCTGGGCCGGGCTGGGCGCATGGGTCGGCGTGGACGGGGTGTGGTGCTGGTGGGCAAGCACGATCGGAAGGATGTGGTGGCCGAGGTGAAGGAGGCTATGTTTATGGGGCAGGCTTTGATTTAGTGTACTGAGTAAAGAGCGTTGGGTGTATGATATGTATCTACAGTACATGTATGTGCCAGTGTACTCCTAGGCGTTGTATTATAGGGTAGAGGATAGATGGATGTCTAGCGATGTATGTATGGGATTTATGAGTTGGATGAGATGCAACATTACGCTTAGAGCTAAAAGTGAAAAGGGTAAAATGTATACGCTCGAGGTTGTGTACTGTACAAGCCGTGGATGTAATGTACATGCTCCGGTTCATCACTCGTAATTCATCACGTTCGTCAAATCCCACAACCCTTCAACCAACCAACACTACCCCTATAGCCCTCACAACACTGCCTCACAGACCTACTTCTCCTTCCCCCCCTTCCCCAGCTTCCCAGCCTTTCCCCTAAATCCCAAGCCCCCCTCGCCCGCCCCCTCCGTCACATCCCAAGTCCGCATCTTACTCATCGTCCGCTTCCTCATCGTCGCCATAATCTTCATCTCCATCTGCTCAATCCCTTCCTCCAACGCCACATCCTCCGCCTTATACCGCTCTTCCCTTTTCTTATCCCACAGCCGCCAGGTGATTACAATTATCATGGTCACGGGAATGGTGATGGCGAAGTAGATCCATAAGAGCGGAGAGACGGGGTTCCAGGGCGGTTGTGCAGGTACTGCAGACCCAGACCCAGACCCAGACCCAGACCCAGAGGAAGAGGATGGGGAAGGGGAGGAGGAACCGCCGCCGCTGTCGGGGACGAAGTTGAAGAAGGTCATGCCGAAGATGGAGGCGAGGTAGGTTGCGGGGAGGAAGATGGCACCGAGGAGGGAGAGGATTTTCATGGAGGTGCTGTCGCGTTTGGAGGCGTGGGCGAGACGGCGTTGCTCGCCGGCCATTTGGAGACCGAGTTTGGATTCTTTTTGGGCGATTATGTTGTAGAGCTGATATTGCATGTTAGTATTTTCGTAAAAAAAGAAAAGAAAAAAACAGAAAAAAACAGAAAAAAACGTAAAGGTAAAGGAATAAAAAGGGGGGATAAAGAAGAGAAACGTACCGCCTGCCGCTGCACAGCCAACCTCTCCAACGTGATATGCGCATAATTCTCAATCCCCGTCAACTTGGCCGAATAAAAATCCAACCTCGCCAACATACTCCGATGCAACCGATACACCTCCCCCTTCTCCCCCCCATACGCCTCCTCATCCCTCTGCGCCCGCTCCCAAAACGCTGCCATCGCCTTCTCCATCCCCCGAATAATCTCCTGATACGCCTGCGGCCGCTTCCACAACACCCGCGAGTGGCACTCCACCAGGTCCATGTTGATCTGATCCAAATCAATCATCGGCCCCCGGATGTATTTGTTCTCCTCGGCCAGCGTCTCGGCGCGCATGCTGACGGCGGACTCGAGCGTGCGCAGCCAGTCGCGGGCTTGGCGCTGCTTTTGGTCGTTTTTCTGGGAGAGGTCGTGGCTGATGATGATTACGGGGAGGAGGAGGGGGTGGAGGATTTGGGAGGCGCAAGAGCGCAGGTGTTTGATGCTCTCGACCATGTCGGAGGAGGGGGTGCCTTTGGCGTAGCCGGTTGTGGTGTTGGTGCGGAAGGAGTGCGAGAGCATGAGTTCCCAGCCGCGGGTTAGGCCGAGTTTGCGCACGTCGGATTTGCGGAAGACGATTTCTGTGTGTTCGTCAGCAGGAGGCATGCCTATACCGGACTCCCCATTGTGAGAAGAGGTATGCGGGACAGAGAAAAACATACGTAGGTGCGGATCATCATCGTCCTGGTCAAAAGCACACCAGAAAAAGGGGCCCACCACGCTGGTCCCTTCAATAGCCCGGAACGGGAGGTGCAGCGCCCGTACCATCTCCTCGTACGCCGCGTGCGAGAAGGAGATGTGGCTGGGCGTGAACGTCTCGGGGTCTTTTGCATTCTGCTGGAGGCTGGAGTGTGTTAGTCTCGGAAGAAGCGTTACTGATGGAAGAGTCCTTCAGAAAAGAACTCACATCAACCGGATGGCGCCCGTTTGCTTCACGCCAGGGCGCAAGTTGGGGGGCGCAAAGGCTCCCTATTACACATTAGTTTAATCCCCAAGCCCGCCTTATGCCAGAAAATCGTACCCTTCGATGGAGAAAGTTGCTAAACTCAACGGACAGCTCGTCGCTCCCGAAACGATGTTCCTCACAAGTGTTGTATGAGGGATCCTGTCTGTGTCAGTCCCATTCTGGATAGCCGGCCGAGAACGTCATCCATCCATGAGAAACTCACCGAGTAATTGAAAATCTCGAGATAGCTCGTGTCCTCCTTGACACACTTGCACTCGGCCACATAGGACCGGAACATGTAATCGTCCATGGCCTCGTTTCACCCCCTAATAACCCACAGATTCGGACTGTCGCTTCGTGCGTTGATGAAAGAACCAGAATAACCCAACGGACGACCTGTCTTCCGTGACGATGCCCAACAATAGTGAAGCCGGCTTCTGGAGTTGACGGGTTGTTGAAAGGATCTCCCCAATTCTTTGATTACCTAAATCAATTTGTGTAAGCACTCAATTGGATCGACAACACCGAGATTTGCCCACGGCTTGCCGCTCACCTAGCGTAAAATTTTGCTGATTTCCCTTGTCCCCCGGTATCCAAATGACTTCCTCCGCGACATGAGAAACACATCAAGCAATTGATCCAAAAAGAACCCAAAGAAGGTTTTTTTCCTTAAGAAAAGAAAACAGAAACCTCAAACCGCTTCAATCAAATTCTAGACCACCGAGGTTCCCCCATCGTCCTCCCATCCAATGCCATCTCCCGACCGGATGCATGTTCTGCAGCCGGCTGACCAGCCACCACGGAACACTCCCCGGGCCCCGGCGGCCTTTGGGGGTGTTTTGTTGCCGGTCGGGATCTTGATGCAACCACGAGACAAGTCCCGGCATTGAAATATACAGTGTTAATAGACTGCTCAAAGGTCTTTAAGCCCGTAAATCCGACAGTGCAAATGATCTGAACACTGTGTGGGCAAACTGGGGACCTATCCCTTCACCCCTGCTGCAAATGCCAACAAGGTGGCTGGGCGACTTCATTGCTGGGCTCATCAAAAATGAAGACAACAAGACTGGCAAAATTAACAAACTGCTGCCAGAAAAATGTATTGTAATCAACGTGAGCCCGTACCCTCTCAAATGGCCCAATTGCAATCAAATATTCACATCAAATACACCGCTTTCTCTCTCACACTCCGCGAAGAAACCTTTCCTCCTTCGAAGTCCAGCGCAGCATGTGATGGCCGCTGCATGTCCCCGGGCCTGTTACCCCGGAATAGCCTAGCTCGTTTCGCCCACTCCGAAACCGATGGCAGCCGTTGAGTTGGTTACGAAATGACTGATGAGACAGTTTGATGAAAAAGAAGGGAATAAACTGAGATAATATAGCACAAAGTAGCCTGTGTTCATAGCAGCGTTCGTTATATTTCCCAACCAAGAGCGTAACCAACATTTCTCTCTTTATCTCGTTACTGTTTTCATTCATTAAAACGTAGACAAACCGTTGCTACTCCGTTCAACATGTACAGTACCTACAATATGTACGTATTAAAGGGCAGACCAGCAGCAGCAGGATTAACAAATACCAATAATACTGTTCAGTGACGAATGTTCATGCGTTAAAACGGATAGCCTGTCACGCCCCCGTTTTCTTCGATAGGTTTGGTTTACAGCTCATCCAACGGCGGTTTTCCAGTGCTCCGCGGTAATTATCCCCACGACAAACCGAAACCGGGCCAGACCAGGCCACAAAATCATAGCACGCCGGTTCTGGATCCTTTTATCTCAAGCCTTTTGTTTTTGCTCTCTTTTCCAACTCCCAAGGACCAAGATCATAGGTAGGGGGTTACGTCTTTGGCGCTGATTCCGAGTTTCCAAGAAGGCTAGAAGTCGTAATCGTCGTCGTCCTCTCCAATTCTGACGTCTACGGTAGGCTCCTAAAAATCCTGGAATAAATATCCGTATCTGGAAAGTCGTTAGTCAGCGTCCGATCACCAAAGTAGAAAGGCCAATGATGGGGATAACGTACTCATCATGCCCCCCTTGGCCATACTGCTCCGTTTCTTCCGGATACCGGTCAAACTGGCTCGCATCACCGGCGCCCGCCCTCACAGGCGGCGAGTACGGCGCGTCAATGTCCTTGCGAGCGAGGCGGTCCCACGTAACCTCGGCGAACCAGGGGTGATTCTTGACGTCTTGTGAACCGCCAAACAGGTTGCCGAGGCGCTTGGTCAGGTCCGCGGTGATGAGGCGCTCCAGCAGGTTTTGCGCGTCCGGGTTGACGTAGGCCGGGTACTTGACCTTCCCGCGAAGAATGTTTTCGTAGATCTTCATCGGCGACCCGCTATCCCAGAACGGCGTGTACCCGCAGAGCATCTCGTAGATGAGAATGCCGAGGGACCACCTGTTTCAGTGTAAGTAGTCGAAGAAAGCAAGGCATATTAAACATTGTAATAGGGGAGGCAAAGCATACCAGTCCACAGACTTGTTGTAGCCCTTGTTGGAAACCACTTCGGGCGCAAGGTAGTCGGGTGTCCCGCAGAGCGTCCATGTCTTGTCTGGCACGCGCTTGGCAAAGCCAAAGTCGGTGATCTTGAGGTGGCCGTGACGGTCGAGTAACAGGTTTTCCGGCTTGAGGTCGCGATAGATGATGTTGCGGGAATGGAGGTATTCGAGGGCTAGAGTCACTTCGGCAGCGTAAAACTTGGCCACCGGGTTCGGAAAGCGCTGCCACGCTGTCAGCACTAGGCTCAGGAAACAACCACCCCAAAATAGCCCGACATCGCTCAACTTACCCCTGATCTCCTCAGCAGCGAAAAGAGCTCACCACCCTCGACAAAGTCCATCACCATGTACAGATTCCGCGGGTCTTGAAACGTGCCCCACAATGTGATTAAGAACGGGTGCTTGACCTCGCCAAGCATCTTGCGCTCATCATTGGTGTGTTCAACCTGTTTCATCTTGACCACTTGCGCCTTCTTGAGCACTTTGATGGCGTAGAACCGGTGGTTGTGTCGTGACTGTACCAGGTGCACACGCCCGAAACTACCCGTCCCCAGAGTCCGGAGCAGCTCGAAGTCCGCTAGCGAATATCGACCCCTCGTCACTCGCGCTTCCGCCTGGGCTTGTGCTTGTGCTGCCGCCGCTGCTGCAGCGACTTGCGTCTGGTCTTGGGTTTGTGGTTGTTGTGCTTGTGGCTGCTGCTGTTCTTGTTGCGGTTGGTTCGTTGCCCCGCCGTTGTTCGAACTGTACTGGGCGTATTGGGTGCCTTGCTGCCCCGGTTGCGGTGGAGGATGTATGAGGTTCGAAATGCGCGTCATATTCTGGGGGTCAGTGCAGGGAGAGGGTGAATGCTGTGGCACCCCGTAGGGTGCTTGGGGTGCTGTGAGGGTGTTCATGGCAGGCTGATCTTCTGGCTGTGCTTGTGGTTGCTGTGGTTGCTGCTGCTGTAGCTCCCGTTGCTGCGGCTGCGGCTGCGGCTGCGGCTGCGGCTGTTGAGGCTGCTGAGCCTGCTGCTGAGCCTGCTGCTGTGGCGGCTGTTGCTCCTGCTCCTGTTGCTGCTTCGGTTGCTCAACTGCCGCTTCCGCCGACCTGCTCGGGTGAATAGCAGTCGCAGACGAGCGATGGCTGAATTGTGAGATGCCGCTGGAGCGGGAGCCGCGGGAAAAGCTGGCGCGGTCGGAGTTGCTCGATGTCGATGTCACGGGGCTCGTTGGATTGCTTCCCGATGAATGGCCCGAGTTTCCGTCTCTTGTCCGTTTTCTCCTGAGAAATCCGAGGGCGTGCATCAACGGCGGTTCGTCGACGTGGTTCGGGTCGACGGGAGTGGCTTGAGCCCTGTCTATCCGGGCAGATCCGCAACTTCGCGCGCGTGTATGGGTGATCGAGCAGACCGCAGGGTCAGTGCGGACCAATGATCTAGAGCTTGCTCGTCAGGGCCGGATTCGATCGGGGGCCCTGCGGAGAAGGGGTCGACGAAGCTATTGCCGCACCGGAAAACCCGGGTTGAGGGGCAAGGTCGAAGATATCGCCGTGTCTTCAAGGAGCTGAGGCAAAAGGGCGTTGCTGCTCGAATCCCGGCCCACAGCGACGGCAGAGAAGGCGGCAATTGGGCTTGTTGACAAGCTGACAGCCTGGTGGGGAAGGTTTGGCAACTCCCAAGGGGGCTGCGCGAGGGGTTGGCGAGTGGAGGTCGGAGACAGGCCGTTGACGATCGGGAGCTACGTACACAAAGACAGAAAGTATGGACCAATGGCTTGCTTTCCCGGCGCGAAGGAGGATGCAGCAAGGTGATCTTCAAATCTCAATGAGAGAAAGAAGATGAAAAGGCCGGGACTGCCGTGCTTTTAGGGAGAACTGGGCACACCAAGAATTGCGTGAAGCCAACAGTCATTAGGTCCTTTGGTAGGTATCCCGACAATCTGGCTCGCCCTATGATAATACAAGGCGCAGGCGAGTACCGGGCGGAGCAAGGCTAGCAGATAGGTAGGATCTGGGAGTTGTAGGTTCGTTGTCGTGATAGTGCATTTACTTGCAGCTGAAAGATGTCTGAGCCCGAGAAAGCGGGAGGGAGAATAAGAATGAGGTCAGTGGGGGACAGCGGAAACAAGCAGGAAGGTGAGCAGCTTTGCCTGCAAGGGTGGAGATGTGCTGTGGATGGAACTCTTCGGGGCTGCTCGAATGGATTGCAGGGCGGGGCGGGGGACCTGTGAGCCTGCCTGCCCACTCGGGACATGGACACTGCATATGGAGATGGATGGGAGCAAGGAGGTTCGGAGCTGGAGGGGATCCTTGTCAGCGGGCCCTGGCTCGCCTGGCGGGCACCGGTCCATTGTCCCGCTTTGCTTGGCACCCTCAACTGCTGGGACCCGTGGGACCCTCCATACATAGTGTTGGCGTCACTTGGAGCTTTCCAGGTCGAGCGATTGATCGGATAGAGAGCGAAGCTCAGCCGCTGTCTCAAAGACTCAGCAGGCCCGGTATTGAATTTGGCTAATCCCCCATGCACCAAGGGAAAGCCACTAGCGCTGCAGTGCCCGCATATGCCACTTGTCAGTGCAGACAAGGAGCCACTATTTTGAAACACGAAAAGAAACGATTTTGGGAAGCTTCATCCCCAATGAACGAAACGAAAAAAATAAACGCTGGGGCCGACCGCGCTCTCGCCATTCATCTCTCCAGGGAGGCCTTGAGGTCTGAGGCCTTCTCGGAGACACGCTCAGTCGGTGGCCAGGCAATCGACTCGCAAAGGAGGGGCTTGATGTGGGGTAATTCTCATTCCCAAACAGGGATCCGCCCCTGATCGATCTTGACGTTGAGCCTAGCCCAGGTCACCGTCGTCATCGCTGATCTGTGGTCAGCCCGGACTACCATCACAGCCGACCAACTCGGCGCCCGGGCGGAGGTTTTCTTTCGCAAACACCCGGCGGGAAAATAATAAAAGCTGCATGTCCAAACTTTTGTCTCGGAAAAACGGTACTTGGTTCCGGACGGGGGTGGTTTCAAGAGCACCAATTTCGGTTTGTCGTTGAGACTAAAGCAGCACGGGCAAGCTTGTTGATACGTGGTACATAGTAGCTGTTTGGTCTCACATACTCGAACGATCAAGAGGTCAAAAAATTGTCCCAAGAAACTAGGTCGCCGTAGAGATGCTTGAACTCCACCTCCCAAAACCAACACTCCAAAAGATAAATAAATGAAAGGGGGAAATGAAAACACGTTACTGATACATGAGCGAGAAAATGTGCATCCAAACCAACTGAACGCCGTAGGACGAAACTAAGAGGGCTTGTAGAAGGCATGGTTAATGAGATGCACATGGTATCTTGTGCTTTTTTTCTTTCTCTCTTTCTCTCCGGCGTATAGTCATCGTCAAATACCAATCCTCCGCACCCCCCATACCCTCCAAACCCCACTATACTCACACTATCAATCTCCCTCTCCTTTCATAACCGGCTCATCAGTTCTTCGCTCAAAAGCGGTGGTGCCGCTTGCTGTTCGTCCTCCAAGCGGTGTACCCAACATAGGCACCCCCGATGGCCGCAAAGAAGAACACCGTCTTGAAGAGGAACCAGAACCAGCTACCACCGCTCTTCTTGACCGACTTGGACTTCTTGCCGCGGTTGCTGCCGGGCGTGGTCTTCCCGCCGGGGGTCTTGGAGTAGTACAGGTTCTTGGCATCGATGGAGATGATGTCGTGGTTGTCGCTGAGCTCGCCCGTCTCCGAGGTGAAGCCGAGGTAGGCGACCTGCGGGATGGAGGGCGGCTTGTCGGTCTCGAAGCACAGCGACCACTCGCCCTCGGTCTTGTACTGCAACTCCAGCTTGAGGGACTTGTCTTGGAAGTAGGTCAGGCGGAACTTGGTCGGAATCGTCGCGTGCCGGATCCCGCGCGCCGAGCAGCCCGCGAACTCGGCCTCCTTGCCGTCCGTGTCCTTGTCGTAGGTCTTTTGTCCGTCGCCCACCATCGCCATGACGTAAGGGAACACCACGCCGGGCCGGTTGTTCTTGTACGTGTCGAAGAAGATGCCGAGACCCTCGAATTTGTCGGCGCTGCCGAATATGGGGCCGGTCTTCCCCCGCTCTTTGGTCAACCACATGGCGAAGCCGTCGCCGTATAGCTGGTTCTTGCCGTGGATCTTGAATTCCACCTCGATCTCCCAATTCGTCGCCGTCAGGGGGACCCTCGAGAAGAGCCATCCGGTTTGTGATGGGTGGTCGGAGGTCAAGCGGATGTATCTGCAGGGACAACGTCAGTCCTGCTTAGACAACATGAAGACACATGGAGAGGTGGGTATATACTGGTCAGTGCGAATGATCGCGTCGCCACCAAAGTCGTACCACCGACTTTGCATGTCAGAGTCCAGGTAAGGCTGAAGAACGATGGTCAGTCAGTTGCATCATGTCAACGAGGATGCACGTGCGGATGTGTATTAGTCGTTCGCACCTGGTTGAGAGTGTGTGTCCGCAGCTATAAAGTTCGGTTAGCACCGTGATCTCATTGCAAAGAAAGCTGTTAGCTGTCGCAGCGCACCCCTATGCTCTTGATATTGTCCTCCTCCGCGCTAGCCGTGCCCCAAGCCGCCGTGGCCAGCCACAAGGCTGAGAGCACCGACTTCCACATGGTGTCGAGCTTCGAGAATCGATCGTCGGTGGGATGTTTGAGAAACAAAATAGAACAAAAAAAAGAAGAAAACGAGGTTCGGTCGTGTGTGCTGGTAAGAAGACCCGAGGTCAAGGCTCCAATGGAAACAGAGGTGAAAGCGGAAGTGAAGAAACAAAAGACAGGATACCCGAACGAGTGCGCGAATGTGGTGTGGCTGTTGGGAACCTGGAAAGGCCGAACCGACAAGCTGGTGGGTGATGATCGAAGGCTTGTCGCAGCCGACAACCTCCTTCAACCAGGGACCGCCACAACCGATTCCCTTAGCTGGCCTTTTCAGTCCAGTGTTGGGCGCAGCGGCCCCACACCCTCAGCAGAGCTGCCCCCTGGTTCCCCACTCTTCTCCACGTTTTGGAGCTCCCCACCAGCCACACCTCGTGCATGTCAAACTTTCGAAAAAAGAACGTGCGCCACACCTCCAACTGTAACTTTTCTCCAAGCCGTCTCCAAGATACAGGCATCAAACGGCGAACCTCGACGAAAATAACCCCAAATTTGAACCCACTCACTAGCCGCAACCATGGACTCTGATAGTGTCAAGAAGACTATTATGAAGGAGGCGCTGCAGGCAACAAACACAGCCGAGGCGCAGGTTCTGATCCAGGTAGGCCACGCTCATTCCCGAGTCTCGAGAACCAAGCAACCCCCCCTTCACCTATTCGATTTTGTTCTCTCTCACAGCCACAATCAAGCCCAACAATCAACATCAATCACTAACACCCCCTACAATAGAACATCAACGAAACATGCTTCGAGCGCTGCGTCCCGAAACCCGGCAGCTCCCTCTCCAGCGGCGAACAGACATGTCTCAAGGCGTGCATGGAAAAGTACATGGCGGCGTGGAACCAGATCAACACGGCATACGTGCGCAGGATACAGCAGGAGGTGGGGAATCAAGGGCAGGGGTTTTAGAGAGAGAGGATCAACGGTTGTGGGGGATAAAATACATGGTTTGGGGAAATAAGAGCGGAAGATAGAGCGGGGGGTGTACAACATTGGCAATGACATTGAGGATGACGACGACGACGATGTCGGTTGGGATAGTCACGATATGGTCATGATGGGTGGTGGGGTGGATTACGGTCTGTACGATATGGGATGTATAGACTCGGCCAAAGTTAGGATGATAAAAGGATTAGATGGATCCCTCGGCCAAGGGGGAACAAATACTTGTGAAAGAACACTTCGGGTATCGTCAAGAAATTTACTCATATACAGATCAACCAGCATATCACCTGTTCCCCCACATACTACTCTTCCACCCCGGCCTTCTTCGCCTCCTCAGCCGCCCTCTTGCGCGCCAAATACCTCTCCTTCGCACTCGAAATATCCGCATCCGTTTTCCGGCTCTTGCTCGCCAGCTGCACCTTCGCCTCCTCGGCCGCCTCTTCCTGCCGTGACCGCTTGAGCGACTCCTCCAGCTGAGCCTCCAACATGCGCGTCTGCCGCGCACGCATCGCCTGTTTCCCACCCGCGGCATATACCCCCTTTGTTTGGGCCGAAGAGGCACCCCCCCGCGCGGCATCTGCAGCAGCCCTGGCGGCTTGTCGTTCCTTTTCCTGCTGCAACTCGACTTTCTTCTTCGCACCAATGTTGAGCCCACCCCTGAGTAGCTGGCGCTTATCAACAACCTCCCCGTCCTCGTTAACCAGCACGTTGCCCCCGAGCGCATTGATCTCCTTAGCCCGTTGCGCCGCCGTCTTTTCCCCGTTCTCATCATCACCCCCAGTCCCCGCATCTGTACCCCCTTCCCCACCACCACCCTTTTTTACTACCCCTTCCTCCGCAGCCTTCACCAAAGCAGCATGTTCCCTCTCCCTACTCTCCAACATCCCCTTATAAAACTCCGCCATCCCCCTCCCCTTATTCCTCTTCTCCTCGTCCTTCTCCCTCTTTTCCTCCTCCTCCCTCAACCGCTTATTCTCCTCCTGCTGCCTCCGATACGCATCCGTGACAAACCGCTCCTTATCCGCAAACGCATCCCCCTCCGCCTCCCGCTCGCGCGCCAGCCGTCGTTCCTCTGCAATCTGCCGGTCGCGCTCGCGGATGTCAGCGGCATTTTGGAGCGCGGCGAAGTATCGTGGTCGTTTGGCGCCTTCGTCATCGTTGTTGTCTTTGTCGTGTTCTGCGGCGGCTTTGGCGGCTTTGAAGGAGTCGTAGGCCGCGTCGTAGTCGTAGATGGATGGGTCGGTGGCTTCGGCGGAGGCGGCGTGTTTGCGGGCGGTGAGAGCACTGGAGAGGTCGAGGAATTGGTCGTTGTTGTTGTTGTTGGATGGGGGGGCGGCGGCTGGGTTTGCTTTTGATTTTGGGGGTTGTTGGGGAGGTTTGGCGTTGTTGTTGTTGTCGCCGGGACGTAACGGATGTTTTGATGTCTTTTTCCGGCGGTCGGGAGAGTCGCCGGAGGTAGAGAGTTTACTTGCGGACCCAAAGACGCTGAATTCAGAGACCTGCGCGACGTTGCTGGTAGATTCGTCGCCCGAGTTGTCGTCGTCGCCTCCACCAAACAGGGCGGGTTTCCGGCGCGCCGGTGCCGATTTGGCCCCACCGGCCTTCTTTAGACCAAAAGAAAACCCCGGATTGCTCATGGTGTCTGTGAAAAGCAGAGTTTGGAAAATGAGAGGATGGTAGTTGATGTCGGCGCAAGGCAATCAATTGTTGAAGCAGACACGGGAACGAGCCGCGACCTCGAATTTAAGTGGGTCGCTGCACCAGCCACAGTTGTTATCGTGATCGCCGATAAGATATCCCGGCAGGCAATTATCTTGGCACTATCATTACCCTTTCATTGATCCTGAACCGCGATCGAAGCCAACGACTGTCCAGATCAGGATGCCAACATTGAACTTTATTGTAGCCGTAATATTGGATAAAACGAGGAAATTTCACATTTATGCCACCCCATCCGCCTACATCAACCGCAATGCTCCCATAACGTAGATGTTCTTCAAAAAGGAAAACAAGAAAAAACAGGCAAGAATCATAAGCAAGGCAAACAGCCCCTCAGAACCACCATACATAGCACTACTATGTAGGAAAACCTCATCCTCCATCCCCTACCTCAAAGTCTTAACCACCTTCACCAACACCGCACCCTCCGTCTCCACCCCCTGCGCATCCACCAAATGCACAAACCGATACCCCTCCCTCAGCCGATCCACCCTCACACACGCCCACGCGGCTAACGAGTCCCGCCCCAGCTCATCATCTTGCACCAAGAAGCGCACAAACGACAGTTCCGGCACAACACCCGGGATACCCTCAAACTTGAGTACCTCCCCTTCTCCACTCCCCGATCCGGTATTGAAATCCGGATCACACCCCTTTGCCGAATGTGTCTTGGCCTTGTATTCGCCCTCTTTCTCTGTGCCCCCGCGGGGCACGGAGGCATCGCCGCCGTGGCGTTCACCGGGTTCTTCGACGTGGACTTCGACTTTGACGTAAGGGCGGAAGGAGGATGCGTGGTCGTCGCCGGGTGGGAGGGGCAGGGATTGAGCTGCGAGGATGTGGAGAGTGAGGTCCATGGTGTAGTGCTTGGTAGCGGTGGCTTGAGGGCTGGGGGTGTCTGCGCTGTCGGTGGTTGTGGTAGTGGTGGTGGACGAGGGAGCAGGGAGGGTTTTTAGGACGCGGTAGCCTGGGAAGGTAGTTTAGCAAAGATCGAGAAGGAGCAAAAATGGAAAAGAAAAGTCGAGGAGAAAGAAAGGGCGGCTCACCTTCGGGCTTCAGTACATAACCCCCTGTTCCCGCAAACATGCCCTCGTTCAGCATCATACCCTCATCCCAATTCTGCCAGTTCAGCGCCACAATCTGAATCCCCTTGCGCCAAAAGACGACCGGGTCGAGGTTAGAGGAGCGGATACGCAGGCCGGACGGGTACGCGCGCATCAGATACTTCCGGTTGTGCTCAAATAGCTCACGCGCACTCTTCTCGTGTACCTCCATCACCCCACTCTCCGACAGCGAGAAGATGTGTGTCGGCATCACCGCCTCGGGCTGCGTCAGGCTCTTGAACGACACCCCGCGGGTGTAGATACCTAGCTTGCTCAGCGCCTGGATGATCTTGGAAGGCTTTTTATTTCGGGCCTTGGCCGTTCCGGGAACGCCTGCTGCGGCCGCGGCGGCTGACTCGTTGTCGGTTCCAGTCGGGCTGTTGTTGGTCGTCCCGTTACCACCGCCAACACCGTGACTACCCTCGGGGGGTGCGTACTTGACCTTCACCAAGATCTTGCGGCGTAGTTCCGCAGGCGTAGGAAGCTGCTGGGCGTCCTCCTTCGGTTCGGGCAGGAGGAACTCGCCCCAGGTGTCGAGCATGATAGCTACCATGCTCTGCTGTTGGGCTGGGCTGCAGTGGACTTCGAGACTGGCGATCAGCGGCGTGTCGCTGACGACGAAGGCATAGTCCCGGATGGCCTCGCACACTTCGCGGAAGGACACTTCCTTGGTCAGCGTGTAACCGTGCAGCACCCGCGGCTCGATGAACTTCTTGAGCGGGTTAACCGGTGGCGTGGCACTGGGGCCCTCGGTAGTCGAAGTAGTAGTGGCTGTAGCAGTGGTTGTGGCCGCGGGAGAAGGGGCGGCCGTACTCGGGGCCGTAGTGGTACTGCTGCTACCTGTTTTCCTCGATAATGAGCGGGTGAGTCTAGCCACGATCCCCAACTTCCCGGGCTGCTTCTTCTTACCCAGGCTGGTCTTTTCAAGTCGGCTTGCCAATGATTTGGGTAGCTTTCCAGTCACCTTGCCGAATCTCTGCTTCCTCTTCTCCTTCTTTGCCTTCGCTACCTCGTCATCATCACTGCTGCTGCTGCTGCTCGTGCCAGCTTCATTGTCCGAATCATCCCCATCCCACACATCAATCTCAATACACCGACACCCCCGCAGCAGCACGTTCTTGTATGCGTCCGCACTCGAATCGCTCGACAGCTGGTTGCCCGTCAGGTAGGTATTGTGGCTGGAGCTCACAAAATAGCTCGACAATGGGTACGACAGGTCCTCTTCCCTCGGCGGCGCGACGACGTGGGTGATGGACGACGTCATATACCGCAGGAAAGCGTTGAAATCCCAACCCTTAGCCGCAGCGTCGATAGCGCCTGGGAGCTCAGGAGCAGCGCGCTCGGCCTCGGAGTCGCCTTGGACATCCTTTAGAAAAGCGGCCGCCTTCTCGGGGGTCCACCCGGCACCGCTGCTGCCGGCATGGCTGGCGTAGACCTTTTGCAGGTGGGCGAGAACGGTAGTGTTGAGCGTCCTGACGGTGTGCACGCGCCCTGACACACCGCCGCCGGCTTGGTGGCTGCCGTCGGGGAGATTGTGAGATTTTGTCGCTGCCTTAGTCCCCATGGTGGCGTCGTGGTTGTGAGATTCAAGATAAACTCGACGGCCGGGGAACTCGAGGACAAATTGGGAACGAGTTGTATCTGAGGTGGATCCCGCTGCGAAAGTGAAAGAATGACTAGAAGGGGTTGTTGGGACTTATGTGTAACCACAAACCCCAAGTTAGTCCCCAATTTAACTCTCCTCCTTTGTTGTTGTCTGGGTGAGTTGGCTAGTCCCAGACCTCAGAACAGGAGAGAGTTGCCAAAAAGCAAGCTGAGCCGGTCTGGGCCCACGTTGCAGGCACACACAAACACACACGATCACACACGTCAGGCCTCCAAGACCACTAACGTTATTTCAGGGAAGAGAACCAAGAACAAGGCAGGAGCGGTGTCGAAATCGGGCGCGCAAGAGGGCTTAGAGGGCTGAAAAAGAACCCCACTATCATCCTGATTGGTGAAACACACGAATACCCCGCCAGACTGGGCGGAGCTCCTGCCGTTGTTGGTGGGGCCTTCCGGGGAGGATGCCCCGCTCCGTCCCGTGGAGAGCTCCGGGCCCGGGCCGGGCGTCGGGACTATTTGGTCGGGATTTTGTATTAGGGAATACACTGGATAAAACAAAAGGACAGTCCGTGGCGGGGGACGGGGGGATCACAGGAAGGGCAAGAGAGAACGTCATGACTTTCGAATAGAACGGACATGTGTTGGGTGCTTCACCAATCCCTCTCAAACCATGCGTAATGTCGGACTTGACAACCCAATCATCGACAACAATAAAGCATTCAACCAATGGTCCCACAACCCATCTTCCAAACTGTTTAAATCAACATTAAACAGCCGATCTCACCACCCTCACACCCCATTAACACCCCTCCAGCTCGAGCCCCTTCACCCCCAAAAACTATCCAAAAACAAAATGATAATGACAAGGACGAGATTCGAACTCGCGCGGTTTCCCACTAGAGAGGTACAATGTAACCTAAATCTAGCGCCTTAACCACTCGGCCACCTTGCCTAAGAATTAATCATGTCAACGGCACTCGCAAACACTGAAGATAAAGGAAGCAGCGTCCGGTTACGAGGATCGTCGTCGGCGTTATGCCCCACATTTTATCCCTAACCCTGGTCATTTCCCTTCTCAATTATTTCTAACTCATGACTACAAGACGGCAATATTTAATTAAAGCTGCACTGCTAGTTTACATGGTAATGGTAGGCACATTTTAGTTTCTGAAAGAAGTAGCACTGTGTATTTTATCATCTTGGTTTACAACCAGCCTTCACCATAGTAGTAGGTAGCTCCACAACTCCCGTATCCCTCTTAAACAACCAAACCCGAAAGAACTCCCAAGCCCCTGACGTTGATCTGCCACTTCGTAACTGCCTTTGCATAGGTACCATCTCTCGATCTTGCCACTCCCATTCCACAGCCCTCTCAGTACTGCCAAAGCACCTTATTATACACCACCCTCGCCCCCAACATCTTATACTCAAACCCCGTAATCCACGAATCATTCGTCGCCAATTTCGCAAACACACTCGCCCCCTTCCACACCACCACCTGCTCGTCCATCTCCCGTGCACTCCGACTAACCAGAATCCGATCCGTCAAATCCGGCCGCCGCATCTTTAGCTTCTCCTCCAAGTACGGCGCAAAATGCGGGATCTTGGCGCCGCCGCCGACGACCATGATACTCCCCAGCAGATCGCGCACTTTCTTCTCGTCGCCCTTGGCCGCGTTCTGGATGGACGTCATGATGGCGATGTCGAGTGGCGCGAGGGGTAGCACGGAGTCGCGCTCGATGGCGAGGGACTTGGCGCTGCGTTGGACGATTTGGGGGACGGGGTTTTGGCTTTGGCTTTGGGGGGGCTGGAGGCCGCCGTCGAAGGATGTGGTGGGTAGCTGGGAGGTACCGTTGGGTGGGGCCGGGGTGCCGCCGTTGCGGGCGCTGGGGGCTGGGCTGCCGCCG
This sequence comes from Dichotomopilus funicola, assembly GCF_033296635.1. Taxonomy (NCBI): domain Eukaryota; kingdom Fungi; phylum Ascomycota; class Sordariomycetes; order Sordariales; family Chaetomiaceae; genus Dichotomopilus; species Dichotomopilus funicola. The sequence continues at coordinate 538,015 of NW_026944026.1, forward strand.
TTTAGGTCGCGGGCGGAGGAGGAGCCGAAGACGTAGGGTGCGGGTACGGGGGTGCTGGCGCCTTCTGGAGCCGGAGAGGGGGCTTTGGAGGTGCCTGGGGTACCGGTGGCGTCGCCGTTGCGGGCGAGGAAGTTGAAAGGTTGCGACCGCTCTTTGCCGGGCGTGGCCATATCGCCCGGCACGCCGGCGAAGCTGGTTGTGGTTGTCTCGGTAACTGAGGGCTGGATCAGGGCCAGAATGGCGAGTTGGGCGGCGGAGGTTGGGTCATCTGGGATCTCCACGTCGTAGGCGTTGTAGGAACGGTCCATCAGGCTCCGGCGGCCGCGCAGCTTGGTGGAGTTGTCGAATATTGACGGGTCGTAGAAGCCCATAGCCGAGAGGATGACCTCGTCGTAGAACTTGAACTGGTACTTGCGCGTCGACTCGTTGGGGACGCGCAGGTGGAAGTCGAAGTTCTGAACGGAGATGTTCGCTTGGGAGAGCGTGCAGTACTTAATCTTGAGCTCCTCGGCCAAGAGGAAGTCGTACCGCCGGCGGAGATTGATGTCCTGGTAGGGAAAGTTGTCGTAAAGCATCATTTTGATGAAGGTCTCGGTGACATCGAAACCACCAAACTTGAGGTTGATCCTTGAGTCCTCAATACAGAGCCCGTCTTCAACACACGCGATGGACGTCTTTTGGGCGCCCACGTCCACCACACAAGCTTGCGTATACCCGGCACCAAAAGTAGCCCCCATGCTTTCCTGGATGAAGGCGACCCGGCCAAACTCAAAGAGCTCGATGCAGAGGTGCAGGAGCAGCTCGACGTATCGCTTATCGTACAGATCCGGGATGATGAGCACGCAGCTGTACTGCTTCCACTCCGACTTCTTCTTGAGGCCGAGTTCATTTCGGAATGTGCGGTCGAGCAGCGTTTCGAGGTCGTTAAACAACTGCGCCCTCGTAGGGTAGTCGTCCTCGTTCAGCCAACCGTGTTGCATGGGCCACCACAGCTTGAACTTCGGATTCGAATCGTCCGGTACGCGCAGTGCATGTTGGCCGATGAACTCGGACGGCGGCTTTTTCGACTCTTCGTCCCTCGGAGCCGTGATATCCGTCCATTCGATCTGAAGCGGGTCATTGTGCTGGGAGATGATCTCTGGCTCGATGCGCCGGTTGAAGTTAATCACCAGATCCTTCGAGTTCGGTAACACCTTGCGCTTGTTCGCGCGCATGTCGATCTTGAGGTCGTTGGACATCTTCTGGTATTTCTTTGACCACTCTTCGCCATGCTGCAGGTCCATCGACCGCTCCTCAAACTGCCGTCGTGGCAGCGCCTCGTGCATCTCGGACTCGGTTTGGGGGTATTGGGTCGCGAGGGTCATGGGAATCGTCTTCGGGAGGGCGTCGCTCGCAAAGCCAACGCGGAGGTTTTGGCTTCCGGGGTGTATGACGATGATCTTGGAGGGGTCCTCAAAGGTCGATGCTGGGCCCGGCCCATCCTCACCTTGAACCTCCTCAACCGGAAGGGGGACCTCGCCATTAGCGTTTGCGACGTTCATCGCGCGGTCCCGATCTTTGGCAGTTTGCACCAGGCGGTCTCGGTTCGCCTCGCTTTGTAGTCGAAAGGATAGTATTTGGTCATCGCGCTTCATGTAATCCCTAGACGTTCGCATCAGTCCACCGTTCGCCCGACTTGCCAACTACGAAGTCGCAGTCCTTACGTATAGTAGTTTTTTTGATTAATTGGGGGCACATCGGGCCAGCTAGTTTGCTTCATGCCATTGTCGGTGCGCTCGAGCCCTGGAGAAGCCCAGTTAGCCGCGACTCTTCTCCCTACCCAACGCGCCTGCTACATTGGAATCACCTACCTTCCCGAAGGAGGACGCGGTCGCTGACTTTGCCCACCATCTTGATACGCGCCCGCGTTAGTCAAAGGATATAGATGGAAAATTCGTGTGTTCGTTGTCGGCGCGGGGTCGCGGAGATGGTTGGTCGGTGTTGAAAAGCTAAGGCTCAAAAATAATCGGAGCTTGCGCTCGCCTCGAGGCTTTGGTGTTCTGTGGATTTTAGGAAATGGAACCTGGCTCTCGGTTTAATATCCGGCCATGGAAAAGAGGATGTGGCCGGCGTGTGCGGATGCTGCGCCAAAAGAACCTCGAATTTGCGAGTGTCAATGGGCGTAGACGTCGTTTGTTTGATCCCTTTCCTCGGCGCCAGTCGATGGTTTTGGGCGCCGGATTCGTTGATGAGCGTTTGCTGGTTGACCCCAACTGTCGAGATCGTCCCGCAATGTTCACAGGCACGCGGCAAGCGGCAGGCAGGGGAACACCAACGCTAACGCATTTCCGGGCTAGTGGGTTCATGTCTTGGCATCTTCCAATGGACTCCAACCTGTAATTCCAGATTTACCGTGTAAATATTGTTAACATCTACTAGAAGGTAATTCCACTGCTATTAAAATCCCGTATACTATGTAGACATAACCACAGGTATGAATTAAGTCGAATGGGTCAGCCGTTTAGCCCGCCTTGCCCGCCTTTGTTTGAAGAGTTTCTGGTCAATCATTGTCAGCCCAACAGCCCGCTGCAGCTGGCGTAGGAATGCCAGCCAGCTGCCAATGACGTCGCCACTTACACGACACGCCAACCGCCGCTGCGAAACAAAGCGGCCACCTGACACCTTCCAGTCCGTCTCAGAAGAATAAAAGGTGTTGTTTACAACAGTCCCGAAGCGCCTAAAAATCGGCCCAGGGTCTTTGCCGGTCAACTCACACTCAGCTTTTCAATTTCATTCTCGCCAACTACTCCCAATTATTACACTTTGGCCTTCCCTTCTCACTCTTACCAGCAACGTCTCCTCACCAAGGTCACATTCTCATCAAAATCTCACCATACTAAATCATCACGATGCCTCCCATCCAAGTCTACACCAAATCCCCCATCAACGCCTCCAAAGCCTCTGGCGTAACCCCTCAAACCGCAGCCCCAGACGAACCCGCTACCAATCCCCCTACAACCACCACCTCCTCACCCCACCAACCACCCTCCAACAACAACAATCCCATCCCAACACGCACAACTCCCATCCTCAACAGCGGTCCGCCCCCTCCCCAACCAGGCGCCGTGCCCCGCCTCCCCGAAGCAACAGCCACAGCAACAGCCACAGCCTCAAACCTAAACACCATCAACAACAGCAGCAACGGCCCAGCCCCTCCCGCCCCAACCGCCGCTCCCAGCGGTATCCCCATCCCAGGCGTAAACCTCCCACCGCAAATGGCCATCCCCCCTCCCCCGCGGGCCTTTGCCGCCGGGGGATCCCACAACCAGCGCGGCACTAGCACCGCAACGACCCAGCCCATGGGCACTGGCAGCAACAGCGGTACTGCTGCCGGGTACTCACCCGCTGCTTCGCTGGGACCGGGCGGGTATCAACAGAATACGGCGGCTGTGTCGGGGTTTGTGGCGCCGGCGTATCAGGAAGGGGGAGGAGGAGGAGGTGGTGGTGGGTATGAGGAGGAGGACGAGGAAGGGTTTTTGGGGTCGGCGAAGAAGTTTGCGAAGGCTGCGGGGGAGAGGTTGTCGGCGGCGGAGAGCGAGGTGTGGAAGAGGATTAATGGGGAGGAGAAATGAGGGAAGGTTACTGGATCGCAATTCGATCAAATGAGGAATGAGAGGGGGAGGTAGTGTTAGGGAGGGGGTTTGGACACCGGTTATGGGAGAGATTATCGACGGAGTCTAGCCGGTGAGGTTGACGAGGAGGATTCTGCGTGGCCACAGTTATTGAAGTTGCAACCGGGGCCAGAAGAGGACATGAAAGCGAAGCAATGTTCAAGACAAGCGGTTGTTATGAGGTTGAGGTCATACGGTGTTTCGTCTAGTTCTGTGTTGGCGTAGCAGTCGAGCCTGTTTCCGCTGTTTTATGGTTGAGTTATCGAGACCGGTCGTGGGCCGTATCATTAGACATGAGCATTAGCCGTTGCTTTGGAAAGCACAATTAAAGATTGAACTGGGCAGTTCAGACAAAAGTAGCTTAACATTATCACCCCAAACTTGGTAAAATTGTTGGAAGCCTTTGTGTCCGTTCTTAACATGTCTTTTCCGTTGTCAACGTTGCTCGGTCTCCTACGTTGTCACTTAGACGCAAAGTAATCCCCCTAACCCGAAACCAAGGCTGCTCGGATTCCAAGAACACCACCCTCTAACAAAGTGGCAAGTTCCCAAAAAGCAAAACGCAAAACCTAGAACGGACTCGCACCAGCACCCAGAGAATGACTCGCCCTACCCCCTTCCAACCGTCCCATCTGAATCGCCACACAACATGTTTGATACCTGACTCGCAACCTCTACGCTAGCAAGGTCTCCTATCAAACATGACCCCTCTGTTATCGAACCAACAGGAAGCAATCGCACGACGTTTCCCCTCCCTGAGATGTGCAATACAACTTGCACCTAGACGTCAGGTGTCCGTAGTCTGGCCACCTATGTGGAGTTGACATCGAGAATCCAACCAGCTGGTCTAGACAAGGGAAATCAGGCCTAACCTCGAGACGATCCTACCTTGTCCACTCCTCCGAGCATCGTCTCACTATCATTTGCTCTACAATCGAAGGTCAACGTCGCAAGATACGTTTGCCCCAGAGGATTGATTGGCAGCTGGCTATTCCCTCCCTCCCTGTCTCCCTGATCGGGCTCCGGCATTTTAGGTTCTAGTTCCCTGCGGCTCAGCGCGGCGAAGCACTGAGTTATGGTTGTTATAGGCCCCCAGTCCTAGGATACAGGACTTCTCAGGCTTGCCAGGGGCTCCAAGTTCCTCCTCTTTCGTCCGATCTCTCTCGCTTGCCTAACCCCTCTTTCCGAGGGGGGGTTGCAGCTCCCGGCCATCCGGCGGGCAGAAGAGGCTCAGCGCTAACTCTACTTCGAACAAACCTGATCCTTCTTGCCCTCCCTAGCCCCGACGTCTAGGTACTGTGCCTATCAGACTCATCGTGTGGACGTACAGATCAGCCACCGTTGGCCGGGGTCACCCGGGGCGGGCCACGCCAATAGCGGGAGAGCCCGAGTCAGTGCTGTGAGGGGGGACGATCTGGAGCGAAGAGGAGTCGTGTTGGATGTCAATTAGGGAGGGGAGATGTTGATGGTGATAGGTAGGAAGGTCTTTGAAGGGCGGGGATGGGGCAGACCGACTAACTCGACACCCTCGGCTCGACCTGACGTGCTCGCCCGCGATCTGCTGGTGCCCCAGAGGATGGGAGGGTATCCGTAGACGGGCCTCGCCTCGTAGGTAGTGAGTCACTCTTCAAGGGGTACACCCATACCTCGCGGCCCATGGCCCGCCAAAGACGAGCCAGTGGGAAGCTGGGCTCTGCTCACAATCAAAAGGAAAAGCAAGCATTGTGGACCAGCTGAAAGAAGGGAGCTTGAAAGGAAGGCCAGCTCCCATTGAGGCGCGGACGCCCCCTCGTTTGGGCTGCCCCTAGAAGCCTGCCGTCCCGTGCCCGCCAACTTCGTGCTTCGTCCTTCGCCTTCACCCCCTCACTTGTCCCCAGTTGTCCTCCACCCAGAAGCCTTCCGAGGCTTCCAATATGTGGATGGACCAGACGGATGGCTCGCTCTCCCCTGTGATCTACCCGCGCACTGGGGATATCCCTCCAGGGCTTCGCGAGATCTGCCGGCCGAGGCCCTCGCAACGCCGGCAGCTACCCACGCAAGCCGCAAAGCAACACAACATCACCCCGCGCACAGAAAAAAGAGGACAACCAGGGGGGCCCTCGCGACCCGGCTGACCGGCTCTGTCGAGGGCAAGACCGCTTGTTGGCTGCCTCTTCCTATTGAGGAAGCTTCGTGCAGCTATTGGCCCAAAAGATCCCCTTAAGAGCCAACGTATAGGGAATACCAGCCGTGGAAAAGACGGGGAAAAGCGCGATAATTTCCCAAAGCGGCAGCCATTGTTATGCGAAAGCGCCAAAATGTCTGATCCCCCCTCCACCGACCGCCCCCCTAGTAAAAGATATCGTTGTAATGTGGGTGCCTGGGGGACGAGAGCCAGCCAGAGGTGCAGTTGTATGTACCAGGGAACTCATTTGGAGTGAGCTGGCAGCTCCGAGGTGGGAGAAGCCGGACGGAGCCTCCCGGGCTCGCCGAAAGCCCGATTGTGGGTAGCAAGCGACAGAAAGCCGAACAGGGTACGGTCGGGTGAGCCGGCCTGGGCCTGTACGGAATATGTCATTGATGAGGCTGCGGAGACATGGTGGTAACTGCCGTCCGAGCACACGAACGGCAGGTAAGATCCGAGGAGAGAGTTGAAAGAATGGGCCGGAGAAGTAAGCACGCCTCCTTTTTCTTCTCGTAGGCAATGGAATTCCCGACAAGGGACACCACTGGCTCTGGACTACGTTACCTAGAGGGCAACTAGGGCTGGCCTTGAGCCTTGAACAACGCGCCGGGGCTGCTTCCACAGCTTACAGTCGAGGCCCTTCGTGAAGTTGGCCGGCCCCGTACCAGTATCCGTAGGGCGGTGATTTTTCCTACGAGGTCAGCCTAGCTGGGTAGCCCATGGCGGATGGACGAGAACAAGGGACGGTTCTGGTGACGCAGAGGGGATATCTGGTCAAACAAGCCAAGCAGATGCAGTGATACCAGAACGGAAGAACAGCCGGCGGGGTGGGTTGGAAAGTGGCATCGTTTCGTCGGGGAACAGCCACAAATTGTGGTGCGGAATTCGGCTGCCTGAGGATGAAGGAGACTTGCAGGAGGTTAGTGTGGATTGTTGGTTTGAGGAAACGAAAAACTCATTCCGGTAAAACAAAGTGAAGGGGAGAACAAGAAACAAACTGGGGAAGGGTAGTGGTTCGAGATGCGCTCGCTGTCTGCACCCTGACTCCTTCATGTCATTCATGTCACATCGTCACGGCGCAAACACCCGACCGACGATGGTTCGGGATGGCTGATGATGAAGGGGGTCGAGCCGGGGTTTTCGCTTCCGCAGCCCGATAAAACACATCCCCATCGTTCCTTCCTCACAATTTCAGTTTCGTTTGTTCAGCAGCAGGAGCAACTCAGAATCGTACGACTTGGGGCAACTTTAGGCAGAAATGAAAACCGGGACCGTTTCCCTCCTCTTCTGCCCCATTCCGTGATTCCCATCCATCCACAATGATCTTGTCGTTTCGTCGTTGAGAACTTCAACTTCGACCACTTTTTAGCCGTATCCCTCCCTCGCATCTTTGACAGCCACAAGACAGGGTTTCTTGCGGGGGACGGAGCGGGCTCCTCGGTGGCTTCAAAGTCCATCCTGGGAGAGAATAACTTTACACTACGTTACAACACGGAATCCTAAGCAACCCACTTGCTCGGAGACTTCGATCTGGATCGCAAGGCACGAGACGAAACCCCCCCTAGAGACTTGGGATGAGATGGTGGAGGTGACATTGGCCCAGGCGCTGCGACAAATCTGAGACGGCAGACCCTTGCTCAATCCCTGCCAAACCCCGCTGATGAAGCCGGATCCGACCCACATAGCGTGCTCTCCCGCCGGCCCACCAGCCCACAGCGCCGCGGTTTTCGGCTCTGTGCGACAGAACCCGACCCAGATTACCTCAGCAGCGAATCACAGAGCGCGCCAGTCGTGCTGCAACGTCAACCTCAAACGTTTGCTGCCCCTGCCGCGAGTCGCGTCTTCTCTCCCAACGACATCGCTCGTCTCTCTCCACCACACCCCCGGTCGCCGTTACTTTTCCACCTCGAATGTTCACGACATCGCGACGAGCAATCCAACTTTTGGGGAGGAGGAGACGGACGGTCTTGGTCACTCGAGTTTACTGTGCAGAATCCGACCCGTCGCCTCAGTTTCCTTATTTTCTTTTCGCGTTTCTTCAGCCTTTTTCAGGCATTGCTCCGGTCGGTCCTGGTTATCGGCCTCCCAAGCTGGCATGGCCAACGCGTGCCCACCCACCCGTTGTCAACCCACCAAACTTTCCCACACCATTTTGTCCCAGTTCGACCTTTGCATACCCGTCCTCGTCAATCCGCAATCTTGGGATGCTCGGCGCACGGTCACCGGGCTATCCCCGTTGTGAGCTTCCCGGCTTCCACCTTTCCGTCCACCACAACCTAGCACTGGGAAGCGCCATTCCCCCAAATTGATGCCTGGCAAGGTGGCCGTATGCCTTTCTCATTTGATTTACACTAGACGGGGCTGAGAGGCTTTCCACTGTCACCTAACCTGTGCTGCTGCTTCCGCCATACCATCCACGGCGACTAGTGCTGCCACTGTTTTGAACCATGTCGTTGAGAAACACGAAATCCTGTACATCTAACGGCTCGGCCTCGCTGTCTTGCAGCCGATGAGCCCCTCAAGGGATCGCCAGACCTGGCCGGGTCTGGATTGGCAGCAAAAGGTGCACATCATGTGGAGATCTGGGGCAAGGCGAAAACAGGAGCATCCCTGAGCAAGATCCGGATCGTTGATGGCAAAACAGCGCCCGATGCTGGCGCCAGACACGCTCGACCATGATCTTCGGGGCAGGCCAGGGCTTGCCCAGGCTAAAAATGGCCGTTTCCTTTGTGGCCCTTTTGCGGCGATTGCGACCCTATGAATCGAGCCCTTCAGCTCTTTTTTGCTGAAAACCGGAGTCGGGGATTTGGGGCTGTATTGGTGCTGAAATCGCCATCATTATCGGCCTTTGCCTGGCTCGCCTGGCCGGCCGACCACTCGATCGACCTGGCCGCCCAAAAGCAACGCCCTCCCAAGTCCAATTGGCGAACACCGGGTCTGTGTCCCGGGGCCGATGCGCTCCCTCATCGCCGGTCGTTCTTACACGACTCGCCCGCCCTCTTTTTCTTTCTCCCCCCACCCTGTACTGGTAGTCCATCCCACCCTACGGGACCTCCCCACGTTGCCACCTCGCCCTGCGAGGACACGCGAGATGAGACAAGCCACACACACACACCCCCCTCCCCCTCTCTCTTCCCCCCTCTGGCTTCAACAGACGCGGCCCCGTCCAGCCTCAGCCTCGACCCGGCCCCGCTCCCAGCCGGGCTTAGCTCCCTTTCTCATTCACCCCCTTCGTCTCGTCTGAGTGGATTACGGCCATGTCAGGTACCAATTCTTGAACGAACGACATTGATTCTTTTTCTTCCATGCCCGTTCGATCGGGAGTCTCCCCCGGGCAAAGTACGAACTGTACTGCTTGGCGTCAACTGGATGATGTACCAGAGTACCTCAGGTCCTCATTACCTACGCTTCGTTTTCCTGTGTTTGGATCCCATTCCCCGTCCGTCTGGGCCCTTCCCTGGCCGGCCAGTCACCAGTTTGCCTCCCTCGCTCCCTCTTCTTCCACCTTGCACACTGTGGCTCCCTCTCTCGGCTGCCCGGCCCCCGAGGGTCTGCCTCCAGGGCTGGGCGTGTATCTGATCTTGGTCTGATGTTGGGCATCTTGGCCGGCAGCCCTGTCGTTCGATGTTTTGTCGAGGCTACCCCTACTTTCCCAAAAGAGGGACAAATGTTCCGAGCCCAGTCTCGCATGTCTCCGGCTGCCCCGTCATCTGCGGACGGATGCTACCCTGTCTTTCCCTTGCCAGCCCATCCCGACCGTTGTTCTCTTCATGATCCTTGCTAGGCGTGCCTGAGGAAAGCCGATTCGGGCCCGGCAGCTCGTCCTTCTTCCTCTTTTTTTTCTTTGGCCCGCCAGCTGTCGACTGTCGAGTGTGGACATTGTAACAGCCTTTCCTCGATCTCACAGCTGCCTGCCAGGTCTGCAGCACGAAAATCCGGCTTGGCCCTTGCCGGTGTCCCGACTTCGATCCTGCTCAGCCGGACTGTCTTTCGCATCCCTCCAGTAGTAGTACCTCGCAGTAGTTCCTCTCTTATACCCCCGGGGTCCTACGCCGCGCCCGTCGCCTCGGAGCTCTTTTCTTCCCCTTTGCCTGTTTCGCCCACGAAAGTTCACACTGGTCCTTCCTATAGTCGCTCCTTAACCGCCATTCCCATCCCTGACGCTGATATCGGTTCTCTGGTCTATACTATAAACCAAGAGCTGGTTCTCTCCCGCGCACCCCGGACAAGACTCCAGTTCTGGACGACCCGTTGCTGGACGAATTCTCACCACTGGTCTGGCTCATCACGTTCCTTTTCCGGCATCCCGACGCCCCGGCTCGACACGCTCTCTGCTCTGCTCGCCTTGCATCTTATCTTGTTGACGCCCCAGCTGCGTTCGCTTCTCAAACTCCGACCGCTCAGTATCGACACGCTAGCTCATCGATCCGCTACCCCGTGGCGCGCGACTTTCATTCACTCATATCAACAAGAACCAGCTCACGGCTACTTGGTTATTAGCGACCATCAGCTACCCACACGGCGACACCCAACACTATATCTGAGCCATTCCCTTCCTTGCTTCGCTCGAATCGGAACAGGGCTGTTATGTCCAGGATCCCACCATTGCGCGTGTTATAAGATCCCGGTAAGTTACGATAGCGCCCTGCTGGAGTCCGATGACACACGACACACTGGCGCGGTGGATCCTCCCCCAGAGCGGATCACCCCCTCTCTAGCGCTACTGCCATGGGTTTGTCTCTGGTCCGGGTCTTCATGCTAAGCCTTTCCAGAACCACCCAGCTTCCCCCGATCGATCGGTTCCGAGCAACACACCCTCTTCGTGAGACAGTTACGCCGTTATGGACTCAACACAGAGTCATCTGTACGTCTTCCTTTCTATTCTCTCACACTAACTCCTGTCCCTGCTTGCCTGCTTGATATGCCTGATTTGGCGATACAAAGACTCACACTCACTTACATTTGATACCGCGCAGACGGCACGAGATACCGATACCTTCCTTCACCCTCAACGAGCCCGGCAGCAAGTACGGCGAAGACACCACCCCCCTTCAAAACGCCTCAGTCGTCGCCATGAACGGCAACGCCACGCTACCGCCCAGGTCGGACTCGCTGGTGGCATCCCAGGACGCATGGACGGCGGTGCCGGCTTCGCAAGGCATGAGGCCACGTCCCGCCACGATTCACGAAGGGTTCTCATTCTGCGTTGGAGGAGGGTTTGATGGCTTGCCAGCGTGGGACACTCAGGTGTTGCAGCAGATGCAACCACCCAACGACATCATGTCGTCCCGACCTTTCTCAGTTCATCACCAGAACTTTTATCCCACCACTACTATGGACAACAGTGAGTATCTCGCCGAGTACAGGGCGACCCACGACCTAACGTATTCGTCAGATACCTGGGTCCAGAAGCCATGCGACAGCAACCTGGACATGCCCGGCTTTGATTCCGAGATGATTGGGCAGGCATACACGACCGATGAGGCGATTCCGATCCTGGATCTTCGTACCTCCGGCCCACCACCGCCGCCTATGGAGGGCGAGCCGATTCCATTTGACCCAGGAAACCCGCGCAGGATGTCCGGCTCTTCCTTTACCGTCTCTACCTCGGGAGGCCTTTCGGAGATGACCTCGTACGAAGAGTTTTCGGCCGCGCTTTCGGATGCGCCCTCGCTCACGTCGGATTACCCGCCGCCGTCTAACCGAACGTCCATGATTTCGTCAACCCACTTGTCTCCCGTCGCGTCGCCTAGGATAACGCCACACGGCCGGTCCGAGCTGGTAAGGACACAGAGCAGGGGGAGGGCTTCGCCGTCGCCACGCCCCGGCGTACGCGCTGCGCCGTATTCGGTCGAGGGCGCAAGGAACAAGAGGTGGTCAACGGGGTCTTATGGCACGAACAGCAACCGGAGACCGTCTGGGTATGTCTATCACCACCCGCACGAGGCCTACAACATCCATGGCCATGCTCTCCCTCACGCCCACGCCATCCCTCGGCTCCCATCGCGCCACTCCTCGCCCACGATCGCCCAGGCCCAGCTTCCCCTGAGCTTCGGCAACCTTCAGGCCGCGCAACAGAACCCTTACCTATACAGCAACGCGCCCGCATACCCTCGGAGTAGCATGTTAGTCCCGGCTCCGCTTCCGTCGCAAGCTTTCCACCCGGAGCCGGCACATCACCATCCGTTCGAGAACCCGCCCCCTCTGCTCTCGCATCCTCTCTTCCGGATGCTCCAGAGCAACGCCGACCCGCACACCCTCCACAGCCATTACGCGGACCTTTCCGACCCGCCCGACCTGTATGCCTCGCTGAACGAAGAGCAGATCCCTCCGCCGCCAGAGGACATGAACCCGACTGATCCGGACCTCGTCCCGCACGAGCAGGAGCTTAGGTTCGAGGGCGACCTGTACACACCGCGGTGGGTGCGCGGGCACGGGAACAAGAGGGAAGGGTGGTGCGGGATTTGCAAACCAGGACGCTGGTTGGTGCTTAAGAACTCGGCGTTCTGGTACGACAAGAGCTTCACGCATGGCATCAGCGCCGCGACGGGAAATCCGTTCCAAGAACCGCAGGAGACCAGGCGCATGGATGGGAACCCGGATGTGTGGGAAGGACTCTGCGGAAGCTGCAATGAGTGGATTGCGCTGGTCAGCAGCAAGAAGAAAGGGACTACGTGGTTCAGACATGCTTATAAGGTATGTTTGCTCTATCAACCTGTGGTAGAACGATCTGTTTCCCCCTTGCTAACACATACCGCAGTGCCATACCCATCCCAAGATCAAGGACGCGCCCAAGCGCCGGAGGGAGAGCAACAACACGCGCTCGCTGGCGGCCGCCAACATGGCCAAGCCCGGGCCGCGACCGGAGCCTGTCACGCCGCACACGGCGACTGCTCAGGTCGTCTCAGGTAGCGCAACACCAACGCCGGCCAAGAGTCAGCCGTCTGGACAGATGCTACAGCCTCCTCCAGCGCAGCAACAGCAGAGCCAGCAGGTTCAGCAGGTTCAGCAAACCCAACAACAGCGGCCTCCGTCTCAGGGTCTGTCACCACTGCCTCAGCAATCGCCTCAGTCACAGATCCAACCACAGTACCCACAGCAGCAGCAGCAGCAGCAACAACCACACCCAACACTACCCCCTCAGCAGCTACACCAGCCGCCGCACCACAACCAAGAACAAATCCAACAAACCCAGATCCCGCACACCCCACACATCCCACCGCCGCAGATCCAGCTGCAACCGCCGCCCATGCCGCCTCATCGTGCGCGCGCTCTCCCACCTCAGCTACACACTCAAGTAGCCACGGCACCACCGCCGCGGGCGTCGTCGCTTTTGAGTCCCAACCACGGCGGTGTGCCGGAGAACTTGTCGGCCATCTCGGGTATTTCGGGCGTGAATGGGATTCCGGGGGTGGATGGGTTTCAGAATATGATCTGATCCGGGCTGATTTCGTCCTGAATTTTTAATTCGTCGGTATCCTCTTCTTCATGTTCTCGCTTCATTCTCAAGCATATTGGGAGTGAGACCAGTGCGAGATCACAACCCCAAGAACAACAACCCAGGAACCCCGAAACTTTCCACTGGAAGAAATTCGATGAAAAAAAAGTCACCTATCTTACCTGGGGGTATTCCTCTTCTCACCACTTACATTTCTTCTCTTCAACTTCTGTTCTTACACCCTACAACCATTGGGTCGCCATTTTCAACCCCCCATTCTCCCAACCAGGGAAGAAAATGGGACCGGAATGGCTTCAAACAAAGATTCTTCTTCTTTCTTTTTGATGACGAAGTTGATGATGAGAAGACGATGAATGGCCTACCTTCTTTTTCCTTTTAAGGGCCCAGACTGGGTGAAGGGCATGGGAAAGATACCAAATTCAGGTTTTGGCATGGAAAGAAAGAGATGGACGGGGGTGCATTTATAGATTTGGATGGTGATGACTTTTTCATAATTTTCTTTTATTTCATCTAACATTTTTCTTCTTTCTTTACTTCCTCAACCTCTATCTCGCCATGCGTCATTTATTCTGCTTTTTCTTCAACATCTCCCCTTTCTGCTTCGGTGTTGTAGATCGAGGAGAACTTTAATCCCCCTGTTTCCAACCCACCCCCAAGAAAAACACATTGATCGAGTCATGTCTAGTTTTCTTTAACTTCCTTTCTCCCCTTACTTGCAAACAACACTTTCCTCCTAGCTTTTTTTCAACCCCTTTCCCACTTAATCCGTCATTCGTCATGTTTCCTGTTTCCACATCTCCATTTCTCGCCCTCCTTTCCCCGTCAGTTTTCAACAACTCGACGGCTTCACCTAGCTTATTCACTTCTCTACCCTCCTTTAGGTGGGCAGGCAGGCGTCAGGTCCTGCCTTCTACTTTACACACATTGTAGCCTGGGCTATATTTTTGTTCTTTTTGTTTTGTTCTTGTCTTTTTCCTGCTGCTCTAGTTATAGGTAGATAGATTATTGGTCTCTTTTCTTCTCTCAGGTTCCTTGGGATGAACGGGATGGACAGGATGAATGAGATAGTATGGGATGGGATGGGATGATGGAAAGCTTTGTTGATACCCCGGCACTTAAGAGGAGGGAATAGCATTTTGGGATTTTGGGATACGGGTTACGGGATAGGAAGGAGGAAGACATGGCGGGAGGAAAAGACCGGTTGGCTGATGGGTTTGGTGGGTTTGGATGGCTACAGGTAGTTTTGCAGCGGAGTGAATATGAGAAGGGACAATTGTTTAGCTTTGGTCTTGGAGAAGATGCTGCTGCTGCTTCTTGCTTTCGGGTGTGGGGTGTAATTCTGTGTTCCCGATCTCGATATGCTCCGTAGCGTGTATTTGTCTTCCAATCCAGAGAAACAACAAATTACGCATGTCACGTACTTAATCTACGCAAGGCGTCAACTCCCACTGCCTAACGACCTCAATCATGTGTACACACATACAATGACCCGACTTTTCAGCCTCAGGTCCCCCGTTTAACACCCTTACGTGCTCTCTCATAAGCTCCAAGATACTACACTACACTCATAGGTGAAGAATCGCCACAACGAGGCGCAGTGCGCGGGTCTCGCCACCGGACACTTCCGGTTTCCTCCTCCTCAGCAAGCTCAGCCAGGCCACGCGGCGGCCTCCTCCCGGGTCATGACCTAGATCATTGGCTCTTCTCCAAGTTGAGCTGTTACCAGGTCCAACCTAGTTAGATGTGAGGGAGGAAGAAAGAGAGAGAGGCAAGAGAGGGGAAGTTCGAGCGGGCGGGGGTTCTGGTGCCTGGCGGGCAGGGCGGGCAGGGCAAGGCAGGGTTCATAGCAGTTCAGAATCAGGTTCACTTGGAGGTCCTTAACACTGTGGTAGGGAAGCTTGCCCTCGGATCCTGACCACGTTGATCTCAAACCTCTGACTCCTTCTTGAAAATGACTGACGAGGGGATTGTTTGGTGTTGGGTCTCTTGTTTATTCACGCTCCGAACCCCTGTCTCGTACTGACCGGGCAACCGGTATCTGCGGCGAGGAGTGAAAAAAAGGGAGAATGCTGGCGTGAGAAATTCACGGTTTGATGGGGTCGAAGTGAACAGGGATGTTTAAGTGCTTGCATATTTAACTGGGGTCGTGGTCCGGGATGTTTTTTTTTAAGATGAAATCACCTGACACATTGTGTCTACACCTGGACACTACCTATGGGCTCATGGGGGCACCGACCTCACTTTGGTGAGTTATCACGGCCTTTGTGAAGACGAGGCGTCATCTATTTCTCAAGGAAAGAGGCATCGAGCTGGACTGAGATCTCGGGCAATCTTGCCGGGTGATCGCGTTTGCCGGCGCCACTGCTCCTCAGTGGAGTACTCAGCTTCGGTCGAATCCCGAGCTTGCCAATCAAGCCCGAGACCGTGAGGTGCCTGCCCTGGCGGTGGGGATTTCTTCGGATGAGAACATCCCGTTCAGATGGAGAGCGCACAGAAGAGAAGTTTCCGTTTTTGGGCGTCTCTGCTGAGGATGGCGAGTCTGTGTGTGGGTTGCTTCGGGTTGTCCGTCTTCTTTGGTCTGGTTCCCGCATCTCTAGATATGCAAGGTCCATTGAGAGAAATTGCGAACCGAGATATTTATGCCGAGAGCTTGGACTCTCTGCGTCTGAGGATGGAGAGCTGAACAAGCTCGGTCAGCACATGGCGAGGAAGCGCCAATTTGCCCGTTGTTACATTGACGCAGGAACCTCCGAGCTGCGACAGGTCCCATCGATCGAGAACGCAGCAACAGCCCCGGATTTTCCCACGCAGAACTGGGCCAAGTCCACCGACGGCAGACGATGGCTTGCTTTCAATCTTGTTTCCTGCAACGCGAATTGGTTCCTGAGGTGACTTCCCCCCCAGAGGTGCAGACGGGAGACATGAGCGGTGTCACTTCTCGACCCACTCCGACCCGTTTCTTGTTTGCTGGCGTCTGCAGGAACTGGTTGGTGTGTCATGCAAGTTGCCCTGGGTGCAGCCAGACGATTTGGCCGGTTCGTTCGCCGGGGGGTTGAAGCATGAGTGTGTGCATACCGAAATCGGAAAAAGCGACGACTGAAGCGAGGAAACTGGAACAAAATCCTTCCAGAAAACAACGCAGGTTGAGGGCAAAGAAAGTTATGAACGGAATCGATATCCTCGATTGACGAGAAAGGAAAGAGCTTTGCCCCGCAAAAACGCTCCTATTGGCCAGAAAAGGAGACGTGGGATCTGGCCCACATGCCTTTTGCCTCGAACCTGCTTGCAGTTACCAAGGCCATTCACGACGTTGCAGCCTGCTTCGGCGCTGAAGCTTCCTCCACCGAAACCGTCTGCCGATTGGGGTTGCTGCCTTCTCGGGCCTGTGCTCACCATGGGTTTCTTGACTCGTAACGCCCCCGGGCCATCTGGGTCACGAGAAGCAATTGAGGCCTTGGCTGCAGTTTTGTCCAAGACATGCGGTCTTATGGCGAACCTCGTTCCTGTGAATCCCGGATAGCGGGAAATTATTCGAGGCGAAACCCGGCTTCTGTCCACATCACCGCCTGTTGTTGGATTTCAACACATGCATTTCCCAGGGATTAATGCAACAGTCGAGCCCTGCAGGTGCAAGTGGCCTTTTGGACCAATCCCAGCGGCCATTGTCTCGAGGGCAACCCCAGACGGCACGATTTGGCGGCCTTCACGCTCCTGGAAGCTCTTTGTTCATGGTTCGGCGAATAATCTCAGCTTTCTGTCTCCCTTTGGTTGTCTCCCTACGAATTGTTACCTCCTTCTGAGCGAGACCTCCCGTCTAGCCCCTGACAGGCAGCTCGTCCGTCCCCCGCCAAGCTGAGCACCGAACAGCCCTGTGGTCCCGTCCATCAAACCCCCACTTGCCCTCACACAGCAGGCGGGACAAACCAGCCACCATCCGTTGCCGACGGGACTGTCTGCTGTAAGCTCGTTTAGCCGCCTCCCTTTCACCACTCAAGGGAAGCGCACGCAACGACGCAAATCAAGCAGCACGTCTCGTGCGGCAACTAGGTTGTCTTGCTTGCCGCCCGGGATCTGAGGGGGCCACACCTTCCGTCGTCAGCTCTAGGTGGATGTCGCACATTGCTGCACACAACACATGAAGGAACAGCAAGACATCCAGGCTTTTACTCCTCACGAAGTCGGCGTTTGATACGCATTGCGAGACACAGTACACCCGACCCCGAGAAAGATACGCATAGGCGCACAAGACCACCTAACCGGCTCGCCAAGCGCTTCCACTTCTCCCCAGCTGCCGTCCCACGAACGTTTTCAGCCCCCAAGCAATCGACAGGAAACATTCCGCCTCTCCCCCTGGCTTGCATGCACCATTCACATCATTGCAGCTCAATAACGCTTCTCGATGCACGACACTTGCTTGACGGTTGCTTTGTTGACTTTATTTTGACCTGTCGTTTGTTGAGGTTCGTTATCGACTCCGCTCTCGCTTCCATGTCGGGCCCCGCCGCGAGAAAATGCCGTTCACTGACTCCGTCTCCCACCTAGATTTATGTCCGCTTCGTTTTTTAACCCCATTTTCGACCATTGAGCTGAGCGATGAACGTATGACCCGAATCGAACGAAACCCGCAAACCAATCTAGAGCTTTGGTGATCTGACGGCGTCCTTTGGTCCCTCGTCAACTTGTTCGATCGGCAATTCCCCGCTGGAGACTTGGACTGCCGTGCCGTCGCTGTCTATATCTGTGCCGGCCCCTTTCCCGCCCGTGTGCATTGTCTCGTGTGAGGTAACCCGGGATACGTGTCCGAAACAAAACCAATACTGCTATGGTCGTAGATCCGCCCAGTTCTAGGTTCGCGCATTTTTGATCCGTCCTTAGCCTTGGGACGACCGGAGATTATGCTACTTGGAGTTCTCCCTAGCTAACGATCGGTGCTTCATGTAGCTTCGGTGACTCCAACGCCCAGCCCCCGACGCCCACCCGCACACCGAGATCGACCGTTTTCCCGAGTCCGGTTTTGGAAACACCCAAGCAGGACCAAAGGCGCTTGGACGAGTCGAGTGGGTGGACTCCCCGTTTTGCTGAGGAGTATTCGGTCTTCAACTCGACGCCGGGAAATCTCAGAGGTTCTCGGACCCCTTTCTTCGACTTTGGTTCTTCGACTCCATACGTCGGTGACGGGGCCCAGAACCGGGGGTTGTCCACGGAAGAGATCGGTCTCGGCGCCTCGGCCCATGTGAACGAGCTCACCCCGAAGCCACTCCCCGCCGTTGAGCCCTCTAAAATACTGCGTTCCACCTCGATTCCGTTGACGAGCCCGATCTTCGATCCGAGCGACGCCGTGAGCCATATTCCGGGATCCGCGGAACGGTTGGCGAAGAAGGCGCGGCGAGGCACCGTTGTCGCAGAAACACCAGGGCAAACAGCAACGCCTCCCCCCTCTGCCCGCAAGGGTGAGCGTAAGCTTGCACCCAAGCTTGATTCCGCCGCGATGCAAAATGAGCAGGAGTACAGCCAGCAAGGGCACTTCATGGGGTCGGGGCAGGATCAGACCATGGGCGGTTTTGTGACGACGCAGGGGGATATGTTTTCCTATCCATTGTCAGCTCCGGCTACTGCGGCGCCATATGGAAGTCAGAGGTCGTTCTGGGATGCGGATCCGAACCTTGCTAGTATGGATATTGATTTCAGCGCCCACAGCGCGGGTGTATTCCAACCTCCAACACCACTTCAGGGATCTGGTCCGGAAGATTGGGCAAGGGCGAGCCAAATATTGCAAAGCCAAGGCGGGCTGGTCGGGCATGGGGATGCGTCGGTTGACGGGCACGCCGCCGTTTCGCTTGGTTCTCAGCCGGACATGTCGATGTTGGTGACCTCGTCGGCCGACCATACCATGTTTGCGGGCAGCTACCCCACGCCGGTCGATGATCCGTTTGGTATGACAGACGTGGGGGGTGCGGTCAACCCGGGTCTGCTGTTCAGTCGGCCCCAGTCCGCCAACATGGACACTGCCTCGTTTTCGCAGCCTTTGGCGGTTTCCGACCAAAACCTCACGACGGCGCCCGTCAGCGGCCAGATGACGGGTCGGGTACCATCTACGAAGATAGCGGGGCGGGCCGAGCTGCGTCGTTCGTCGAGCGCGAAGGATGCGACTCCGAGGAAACCTGCTTTGGCGAGTTCTCCGATCAAAGAGGCCGGTCGCCCCGGGCTGTCTCGCAGTTTCAGCGAGAATAAGGGGAAGAAGACGGGGGGAGCTCGGCCATCACTGCCTACTCTCGCGCCTCGGCCGCGGGCGCAGTTGGTGAGCAACGCTGGTGTCAATGCAAACAAGCCAATTGTGTCTCAACCTAACCGGCCAAATGGGAGGTCGTCACCTGTGAAGAGCATGCACCACCACCATCGTTTGTCGAGCCTAACTTCCATTCCGGAAGCGGCCTCGAGCCCGGAGATGCGGACACAGGCTACCTTTATGATTGATGCGAACGGCCGCGCGCGGGTCGAAACCACGGTGGTCGTGGTGGATGAACCAGCGCGGAGTCCTTCGAAACGGCACAGCTCATACTCGATGAAAAGTCGACAGCAGTGGAATTCGTCAGACGATGAAGATTCCTCGTCCTCAGACGACGAACCCATCATCATCCCCAGCCGCAATGCGTCATTCGCGCTCCCGGACCCTCGGAAACCGACAACGATCCACCCCTTCCACAACTCCCAACGGAGCGTCAGTGAACACAGCACGACGTCATACGCGAGTTTCCGAGGCGGGGGATCCCAGGACGCCGGCGACAGCGACGGAGAGACGGTGGTGAACGAGGCGACGCCGACGCGCAAAGCTTCTGGCGACGCGCTTAGCGAACTGCGGAAGCTGCGCGAGGCACGGCAGAAACAGGCCAGTGCGAACCCGAAACGGTATATTTCCTCGAGTCACTACCCGGGGCATCCGTCTACGTCGCCGACTACGCTGAGTGAATCGAGTTTGCCCACGCCGACGGCGGAGACGAGGGTGCGTGGGGTAAGGTGTGTTTGTAACCGGACTGAGGCCGGCCGGAATGATTTGGTGATTCAATGGTGGGTTTTTTTTCTTCTTCTATCTGGCGTGTCGTAAGACGTGGCTTACTCCTACCCTTCCCCCGTCCCACCTCCCTTACCATACATACATACTAAAGACTAACCCCCCACCTCCAGCGAATCCTGCGAAATGTACGTCCACGGCCAATGTGTCAGCATCACGCAACGGACCATCCCGTCGATCTACATCTGTGCCTTTTGCTCCAATACCCCCAACATGCGAGGGGGTGTGAGACATCGCGAGAACGGACGTACAGCGAGCGCGGGCGGAGGCGGACACCCGCCTGGTTCACGCAGTTCACCGTTAGCGCATAAGACTTTGAAGTCTCTTCGGTAAGACGCTCAAGGCTCGCCGGTGAGGGACGGTACCGTACATACTGTGTAGTTTGGGTATTGAATATGGGATACAGCGGCGGGCGGATTGTTCTCTCGGCTGGGCGGGGGCTGGCTACCGGCGTGGCGTGGCGTGGCAATGATTGATTATTATGAGAAACATGCGATTTTATGTACATGGAAGGGATAGAGGAAGGGGTCGGTCGTCGTCGTCGTCTTTTATCTTGGCGCGGAAGAAGGGGTGGGCGAGGTTGTTGGTGTAGCTTTTTTGGATCAGAAAGGAGAAAGGCTAGACACACCGGGCAGGCAAGGCAAGGCAAGGCAGTTTGGCTGATAACAATAACAATAACTAACCGGCAACGGATTTTGGAGGAATTAAGCAAGCAAGCAATCAAGCAAGAAGTCGAGCAAGGCTGGAATGCACAATGATACTCAGGAACCGAGCAGGATGTGATGTGTACTGTACATACATACATGTGTGAATGATGAAGTATGGGTGTGAACAACATAGTTGTCTACCTGAATGCCGAGGGGGAGATATGATTTGTCTTGCCTTCGATACGCTGATGTTCTAATGTTTACTAGACTTTGTGACCTAATACGCTACTGCCATCCGGTGTCTGCCGTAAAGAGAAGGTCTGGTCAGAATGAAAGGCATGGAGAAAAACTTAAACTTAAGGGGGTACTGGATGGATAGGTGTCAATCACCACTTACATCTTTAAATCGATTGATGGCTATTCTATCCGTGTGAAATACTTGCAGTAGCTTGTCTTGCCCTTGCCTGGTCTCCTTCCCTTCCCTGCCTTGCCTTGCTTTGCCTTCCTAGCCTCGATGCAACATATACAGCCACATATCGGATCGTACCTCAGGTACCATACCTACGCTAGTTTTGGGTATTGTGGGCTGGAGAGGGAGTGTTGTGGTCGCGTATTGAGGGACGGAATGTTGGTGGCGCACGAACAAGAATATGGAGACGGGTGGGTGGGTTGATGAATCGCCGGGGAGATGCAAGGAGATAGGAGTAGAGCTAGGTCAGGAGTTGCATGTTGAGTTTAAGCAGGCGGTATATCCTCTCCAGTCATACAAACTAAGGATCTACCATACCGTCCCATTATGCATATATCCGTCACATTACTGTGACCATCCACCGAATAACCCCCAACTACGTACCTCATGCGGCTACATGGAAGCCCATGGTTATATCGCCATTAAACACCATTATCCTCGGTCGCACCACAACTTTCCCCAAACTCAGACCAAGACCCAAACATAAATAAATCCAGCTTCTGCAGCTCCCCATCGTCCTCTCTCTCCCGGGCCACCCTATTAAGCGCGCCGTCGTCAAACGCGATGCCGTACCTGTGTCTGTTAGTTACTATTCCGTTGACCAATACAATACAAGACCAAAACATGAGTAATCTCAGTGAGTGAGGGTATGTGTAAGCAGAATAACGGATCAGATCAACATACCACAACAACAACCCCAGCACCCTCGCCTTTTCCACCCGTCTGCGAAACACCGGGTCTGCGAGCTCAGGGATTTCAGCCGTGAGTGCTTCCCAGAAGGTGGCCCGCAGCGCGTTGGCATTGGGGAGGTATTCGAATTTTTTGGTCGTTTTTGTTTTTGTTTTTGTTTTTGTTGTTTTGGGGTTCGGTCTCGTTCCGGTGGCACTGGCGTTTCTATCGTTTTCCTCTTGACCGTCTTCGCTCTCGTCTGCGTCTTCGTCCCTATCGCCGGCCTCAACCTCCTCCTCAACCTCCACAACCCGCCCCAAAACCTCCTCAATCCCATATAACCCCACCCCAAAAGGCAACCACTCCCCTTCCGCCCAGTCCACCAGCCCTGTAAGCCTTACCCCCGGGCCTTGGTCCCTGTCACCATCACCCCCATCACTCTCATCCCCCCCAACATCAACCAACACATTCCCCCCACCAATAAAATCCCCATGTGTCAAAACCCACGGCAAACCCTCCTCAATCTCTTCTAGACCCCCCTCAAGATCTCCTTCAATCCCCTCAACCCCCTCAATCCCCCCAAGCCCCCTCCTCACATTCCCATTCCCATTAACAACATCCCCCTCCAAAAACCCCCTCACAACCCCCTTAAACCGTTCCGGTAACCCCCTCTCCAACCGACGAAGTTGGCGTCGAACAGTCCAGCCAACAGCCCGCTTGACGACGGGCAGATGAGGTGAGGATGGGGGCAGGGAGGCGCGGAAGGCGGGGGCGAAGTAGGATTTTGCGAGGGCTTTTAGGAGAGGGTGGAGGTTAGGTAGTTCGGGATCGAGATTGGGGGGTTTGGGGAGTGTGGGATGGAGTGGGAGGGGGTTGATGGTGGTGTAGAGAGAGGAGAGGGGGGTGCCGGGGAGGAGGGTGTGGGTGTATGCTATCAGGGTGGTAGGGTTCCCTGTGTAAAGATTCTCCTGGGTGCTGGAGGGGAGGACGGTTATTGACGTTCCTGGCCCGTTTGCTGTTGTTGTTTCCTGTCCTTGTGCTTCTTCTTCTTCTTCTTCTTCTTCTGCTCCTGCTGCTGCTGCTGCTGCTGCTGTCCTCGTCTCTGTTTCCATCCCCGCTGCCTCCTCACTCCCCCCTGCTGTAACCACCCCCACATACCTCGTAACCGGTACCAACTCCCCCCAAATCGTCCTCGCAGCCTTGGTAATATCCAAGTCAATCTTGTGCCGAGGGGGTCGGAACTGGAGGATGAATGCTTCCCCTCTGGTACTCCCACTCCCACTGCCACTGCCACGTTCTTCTTCATCTACCCCACCACCCTCACGAGTAACAGTTCTGTCATGAACAACAAACGTCAATGAACACCGCCCCTGCTGCCCTATCTCACGGATCACCGCATTGGGATATCGTTTCCGGGCATAACAGAGATATGCGGCTGCGTGTGCAGGTGTGAGAGGGGGTAGTGGACAGGGGATTTCTAGGCTGGTGATGGATGACGCTGTGGTTGCAACTGATGGTGGTGGTGTTGCTGGTAGTTCTTGTCCATCTTTTGGATGTCCTTCTTTTAAATTCGCGTGGTCCAGAGTTGGGAGCGGTAGGTCTGGTATTGGTTCTGTTGCTGCTCTCGGCTGAGCCGGGAGGGGGGATGGGGGGGACATGCTGTAGTATGGTATTGAGAACATGGGAACGGGCGACAACAATACTGGCGAGGATAGATCATACAAGGTGGGTGGTGCGATAAATGTAATAATAAATAATGAAGAAGAAGAAGAACCTAAAAAAAGAAAACAGAAGAAATACCGCAGACCGACCGATGTTTAAAAAAACCCCAAAACCAATGCGCCCGCCAAAGGAATAGCGTTATGTAAGTGTCCCTCATCCCCAACCTTACGCAGACG
Organism: Dichotomopilus funicola; assembly: GCF_033296635.1. Classification (NCBI taxonomy): domain Eukaryota; kingdom Fungi; phylum Ascomycota; class Sordariomycetes; order Sordariales; family Chaetomiaceae; genus Dichotomopilus; species Dichotomopilus funicola. The sequence goes on from NW_026944026.1 coordinate 562,040, forward strand.
TCCACATACATGCGCGCGGACGTGACGAGACATCCACACCTGCACCAGCGCACATGGCTATTCCTACACATGCAGCAGTCGTGGGGGGCATCACCACTCGTAGGCCGTGCTGTAAGCCACACGCCGAGTCGTGCATGAACCACTCAAGCACTTGAAAGCATGCGTCGAAACCCCCTGCCATGCAGCTTATGTGGGATCTTGCATTGAGGAATCATGGAGAAATCCAGGATATGTCCAAAAAGGAAAATCGGTTTGTCAGTGCTTCGATAATGGTCTGTGAAACTCGATGGGGGACCACTCGGATACAGAACCGGGTTAACACTGCCGTGGCTGGGAACCGACATCTGGACATCTTGACCCGCATGCATAGGTGCTTGGGTACACAAAACTTTCTCGAAGCAATCTGTGTTACTCCCGAGCTTCTTCAGTCAATCTAGGCGAATAATAGCCCTATCACGAACACTACTCCAAAATCTTGGAAGAGCCTAACCGAAAAAAGAAAAATAAGACCAAAAAAAGTATAACCAACAACCATCCAACCAACCCATCCTAGAGTAAAAGAGCGATTACCCAATCTCGCTCCAGGCAACAAACATACCCTTCTTCTCAGCATATTACCCAGACACTCACTCTCTCACCCCCCTCCTCGTCCTAATCCACTCCACCACCTGCTCCAATCTCAGCATCTTCATCACACGGTTGACAATCCCGCCCAGAAACCCCACAAACACAGCCCGAAAGATGGTCTTGATCCAGCCAACCTCCCACTTAGGCCGAACGAACGGGACATCTCGGCCAGCGTGGGACGACGGTGTAACTGTTTCGCCCGTCTTTTGTGCCGTCTGAACTGACCTCCTGCGGAGGTTTTTTGTTGTTGCCGTGGACGGGCGTCCATCTTCGTCCCGGCCGGGGTCTTCAGTTTCCGACCCAGAGGATTCACCGGTAGCAGCGCGCTGAGTGCCCGGCCCCTCAGCTTGAGTCCCTTCTTCGTCACTGCTAGAAGGCTTAGAGACCACAACTTCGGCGTAGCTCGGCTTGTCAGCTGAGAAGTCTACATCGGTATCGGTTGTGATGATTGCGGGCTGAGGCGCTGCCTCCTTTCTCTCCGGTGCTCTCTCGCTGTGTCCAAAGTCTTCAACCTCTGTGGGCTGCGGTGCTGCTACCTCGGCTTGACTTCTCTTGGGTGCCACGGAAGACCCGAATTTATTCTTGTCAAGGTCGTAGGGCTGCACATCCGGGTTATTATCTTCCTCGGCGTCGGCGTCGGCCGGTTTCGAGTTTCCGGACGTACCTCCAGCCGGACCACCCTCTCCACCTGTCCTTGGAGACATCGGCGGTGTCGTAATCCTCTGACCCTTGGGCCTAACCGTTCTAGGGCTTATACCCTCACGGAGCGCGACCCCTTCATCCTCGTCACTAGCTGAGAGAGTCAAGCGTCGGGGCTTGGGCTTTTGCCCCAATGGGTTCGTGAAAACCACCGCCGGCCGAGGGCTGGTCTGCTCTTCCAGCTCTTCTTCATCTTGCTCCTCGTTCTCTGAGATGGAATGAAGCGAGCTCGTTGTTTTATGGGACCCGAGGGATCCCCTGGGAGATTTTCTCGACGACCGGCGCGAAGAAGGTCCCGACTTTGGTCCAGGGGGTGACAACGAGAAGTCGCCTGTGATAACCTCTGTGCCTCGCCGTGACGGGTTGACGACCGGACTCTGGCGCCCCGCATCGAACGACACATCGTCGATCGGGAGCCCGGTACTCAGGTGTCGGACCGCATCGATAATCTCTTCCCGATCTGATGGAAACCGCTCAAGTGTCGGGTCATCAAAGTCGACCTTTTGGGCCTCGGCGTATCCCTGTGGCGCCACGTCCAGGCTCTCCTCTTCAGGACTCTCCTCCTCTTCCTCCTCTTCGTCAGATTGGTACATTCCAACTCGCTCGTGCGCGAAAAGCGGTGATTTGTCGGCGATGTACTCGTCATGGCCACGGTGGAACTCGTAGTCTCGCGGCTGCATCTCAGCAAGGGGGCGCTCGCCTGGGGGCGGGTCGAGAATGAAAATGGTGCCCTGCTATCTTTAGTTTGTTGTCTACCACCGAACCAAGAGAGGGAGCCTACCTGCTGCCTGTCCTTGTTCAGCGTTTTCGCTGGAGGTTCCTCTTCTACTGCTTTTTCCGCACCCTTGGTATTGTCTTGTACTTGCTCGCGCTTCGGTACCCCTTCGTGGAGAAGCTCGGCGGAGTCTGCTACCTCGGCCGCGACCCGAGCTTCTATGGAGGTGCCAGTCCCGGACCGGTCACCTGGAGGCTCAAGATGTTTGGGAGTTGCCTTCTGATTCACGCCGTCAAATGTCCTGAAAGAGATTAGCACATCTTGCACCAATGCGGAGTATATGTGAAGATACGCACTCTTTTAGGACTCCCACCTCTAGGACATGGTTTGTATTTCCAGAATCGTCCGTCACTGTCGGTTCATCTTCCTTGAGCACCCACCAGTCTCCGGTTCCAATGCGGAACTTGTACTGAATCGTTGAGCCGGGCTCGCCGCAGACCTCTTTCTTGAAGTTGTACTCCCCGTCGTCGCGGGGGATGTGCTCCATCTGGTGCGGAATCCAGGGGGGGTCGGAAAATGTACCAGCGATATATACTGGCGGTTCAGTGCCGGGCTTGTAGTAGTTTATCACCACGGGGACCTGTGTCGATGTCATGTTGGGCGGGTAACGGCTGGGAGGAATATTGGTGTCAAATCCGAGTCTGTATTATAGCTTCATGTCCAAAACGCTCGACTTCCGAAGATGGCGCTTGTTGCAATACCGGGGCGGCTTTTACGGAACGAAAGTATATACTAGGGAGCTGTGAGACTCCAAGAGTAATTAGCCTAGTGAAGTGAGCCGAACCGGTATGCGCCGCCTGTCTCTGTTTCAGGTACCATCACGCCATGAAGGCCTTCAATGGAGCTTGGGCGTTGACAGAGCGGCGGGGTAGCGTCACACAAGAGTTAAGAGGATGCCGTAGAGAGCTAGTAGATTCCAAGACTTACCCGAATCGAGGGATAGGTATATGTACAGTTAACCTTTCGGGACATCAGAAGCATCCCGTCAGATACTCAATCGGCCATCTAAAGCGCCTTTACATCACCGGAAAGGGATAATGTTGCAGACAGGGACATAAATTAACTTGCTTGATATCATTGCCGGGTGGGAGCGGCACAGGGTTAGACTTTCCCCTCTCGTAAATCATGGACCAATGCTGAGCTTTGACACATTTTTTGGCACTAACACGCCACTGACGGCACCACTTTTGGCTCTTTTCTTGTAGGCACACCTCCTAGCCGTGGCGAGGCAGGGACGACTGTCGTCGACGTCACAAATCTCTTTGTTCTTATCAGCAATCTAAGATGATAGGAGACACACCCCTCACTCAAGAGAGCATTTTTCCACGAGAGTAAGACATGATTCTACCAAAATTATGAATCGTAGCTCTGTTCTTACATCCACAATAATTTCCCCCTTTTCCTGCTCACCTGCTCTTTATCATTTTCTGTACCGGCCGTGTTAGCCGTTGAGTGCGTTCAACAGGTCATGACCGGAACGAGAAGGTGGAGACGGCCGGGGCCCCATGGGCAACGAGCGGATCCCCGCATTAGCGTCATGGATCGCCGTGAGAGCGCTGGAGCGGTCTGAGCCGGCAAAATAATTCTGCCCATGTCCACCGCCTAAAAGCGGCAGGACCCTGGCAGCCTGGTGTCAGGTCGACATTTGGAGCAAGTGGATTCGCTCCTTTCTGCCTTTTAGGTTGCAACCCAATCCTCGAACCACGAACACGTCAATCCAACCATGGCCAGCCTACCCCCTGACACCATCCAAGTGAAACGGAAACGTGGCAGCGATGACGACGGCATCGACTTTCTCCGATTTGAGGAGACCAAACGATCGCGTTCCGACGATGGCGGCGGTTGGGTGTACCAGCGCAAGCAGATCGCGGCGAACCGACAGCGCCACGCCACCGAATCGTCGAACCCCACCGCCGAAGTTCCCGTAATCCAGCCGACAAAAGATGGCGAGGAGGGCCGGCCTATCAAGCGCCCGCAGAAACCAGCTCGAGGCCATGCGAGGAATAACACCACGTTGCAAGGGGCTGCGAAGGACACCGCGAAAGCGACGGCGCCTAGAAGCACGCCAGGCACCAGGCCAGCAACACCTGTGCCCGCACCCGCTTCACCCGCGCCTGCAAGTCATCTGGCAACTACCGAGCGCACACGTCGCTTCCACCTGGCACGATCCAACTCGCCGCAGCCGCCCGCAGGCGTGTCCAAACGGCGCGCCCTGCCCGCGGTGTTCATCGAGCGGGGCGCGAAGAAACAGCGCGAGACGCTCAAGTCCATCATCCAGCAGGAACGCAATGCCACCCCAGCCGGGTCCCCCTCCCCGCCAGAACCTGCATCCAGCCCCGAAGCAGACAACAGCCGTAACAACAAAAACCCAATCGTCGCACGTGAGCCAAGCCCAATCAAGTATAAACGGCCCGGCAACCGAGCGTGCACCCGGGCGTCCGACGAAAAGCCCACACTGCCCCCCTCGATGCGCAGCAGAAGTGAGAGTACCGACATGAACGCCCTGGCTCTCGTGATGGATAGCTGGACGATCGACGAGATCACCAAGAACCTCAATAGGATGGACGTGCGGAGCACCACCTCCAAATCAAGCCCGGCGCGATCGCGGTTCAAGCCTAAGGCGCCTAAGCTGCGCTATTTCGAGCGCCACCCGGAGTCTGTTAGGGGGAGGAAGGTGGAGCAGTCGAACCCACCGGGGGCTGCGGCTATGGATGTGGATACGGCGATGAGCACGGGTATGGCTGATACCACAGACGAGGAAGACTACGTGGTGGAGACATACGAGCGTGTTCCTGCAGAACGGCTACGGAACCAGGCGGTGCCGGCTCACCGCGTGGGGTTGTTGGTGTTTGATACGGAGCCGGATAAGGCCGAGTTCTTTTATGGAAACGAGAGCGATAGCGAAGACGAGTTCCCTGAAGATGACGAGGATGAGAATGGTAAGATTTGTTTAAGAGTTAAAGTTGGATTATTCAAGTGGCTAACGAGCGTTCTAGCGGAGAACTACTACGCCGCAGACTACCCCGATGAGGACCTGGACTGGGACGATGAGTTTGGGCAGAATCCTTACCAATTCACAAACCAGAACGATTCGGACAAGGAAGAGTACGACGAGCTGGATTATGACGACGACGATGTTTGGAACGGCAGCCGTCCACCCGGTATAGGTTTCAGGGCGGGTTGAGAATGGAGACTGAAGGTCGCACAACATGTTTAAACGGTCGTGGAGGTTATAGAAGTTTATTTAATAATACAGGTGACCTGGTGTCGCTGTTTTTTTCACAAACTCTGTACAGACAAGTATCTGAACCTTGGGTTAGAAAGCGGTCGATTCCGGAACCGTCCGTTACAAATACAATTTCAATACACACTATTCAAATCATGCAAACCGCCCACCCAAACGACAGTTAGCCTCCCAGTAGCTCTCACATGAATCCCAATGAAGTAAACCGAAATCACTAAACTCCTACCATCCTTCCAATTCATACCCGCCCTGGTTGATATACCACTGGAGTTTAAACAACGGAGGCTAAAGCTCATCATGGAATACAACAACAGAGTGCTGACTCGAGGAAAGGCAGCCAGCCTGGCGATCGTGGCCGCGATCCAGTGGCTGCCGTCCGAGTTCGAGAGCCCAACGCCCACCATCAGACGAACTTTACATGGTCCCCAAGAAATATAACCCAGCCCAAAAGAGCGAAGAGGGAAAAAGGGAAGTAGGTATGAACTCCAGACGACCCGTCGTCCCAAAAACGGCACCAACGTAAAGCGTAATGACCGCACAAAGCAAAACGTGAACGTGGAAGATCGTAAGGCACCTGTGCTTAACGAGCGATGTTAAAAAATCATCAAAACAAAACATTCGTGACCTGGAACGCCGGACATGCTACGAGCGCATCGAGCATACAGCTAGCCACTCTTCTCTCTGTCGACGCCGTTTTTCCGCTGGGGTTATGTGTGTTAGCAATTTTCTTTTAGATCCCAATACCGCGATCGTAACTAGGGAATAAGGGAAGTAGCCCAGGAAAATGGACCCTTTTTAACAAGAAAATGGGAAAAATGAAAAAAACTCACCAGCATCCCGCGCAACAACCCGATGCTCAGCCCTTACCCACTCATTCCTCTCATCCACCAACTCCTCCGGGAACCGCTCCAGCAGCGAAATCCGCGCCTTGCGACACTTGACCCCGCGTGTGCGGTACGCCACACCCTTGTACACCTTGTACACCTCCTTCCCCTCTTCTTCTTCCCCTCCCTCTCCCTCTTCACGATCGTCCTCTTCGTCTGATCCACTACCACCCCTAACCTCACACCCCCCCAAATCCACCTCCCTCTCCCCCCCCTCAACCAAAACCAACTCCCCCGTTGAATCACCGCCTGTGGAAATAACATCCGGAACCCTCCCATTAGCCCGGTAATAAGCACATTCCAACCCCCCCACACTGCGTGCGATATCAGGCCAGCGGGCCATGTACGCTTGGCGGACGCGTTCCCACGGCAGGTCGAGGTCGATGCGGTGGTAGACGACAAAGGCTTCTTGCTCGAAGGTGTAGGGTTTGTTGTTGCGTTTTTGTTTGGGGGGTTGGGTGTCTTTTTCTTTTGAGGGTTTGGGGTGGTTGGGTTGGGGCTGGCCTTTGGGTGATGAGGAGGTCTGGGTCTGGTGGTGGCTGGGGGTTGTTGGGGTTCGAGTTGAGGTTGGGGTTTGGGGAGTTAGGTGTTGCTGGTATGACGAGGGTGAAGGAGGTGGAGAGTGGATGTGAGTTGTTGTTGTTGTTGTTGTCGTTATTTTGAGAGAGGGTGTTTGGAACGGGGAATTTGTCAGTGCTGGCGCTGGACCCGAGACTCGATTTCGCGTGTCCATGAACACCGGAATAGACTCCCTCACGGGCGAGGCCGGCGGAGTGGTGATCATGGCGTGGTCCATGGGATAGTAGTCTTGCACGTGAGGATCAGAAGTACCATCTGACGGTATCGTCCGACGCAGGCGCACTTGGTGCTTGGAATTGCGTCGCTGACGGCCTCTCTCACGGTCTTGGCCGGGCCGTTCATAGCGGAATTGGATCGAGCCGGGGTGGTGAATCGGAGCGAGGTGTGGCTGGCTGTTCATGTTGAAATGGGTCGTACCAACGCAGCTGGCGGACGCTCTCCGTGGTCCAGTGCACGAGGGAGGCAACATGAAATTCGGGGGCTGGCCAGGAACGGATCGTGGCCGAGGAGGGATGGTTGACCAGTTGGGATGTGAGGCCGTAGGAGAAACAAAGGATGGTGCCACGGGAGACGGAAGTGGTGACGGGGGCATCATTGGGTAACTGGTTGACTGAATTGGCGGAAGTGGAAAGCTCCTGAGGAGGTCGGCGATGGGCGGAAGCCGTTCGCCATGGTAGCTACCCGAGGAGCCCCCATACCTAAGGCCCTGTGGGTAATGAGGTTTCTGCGTCTCTCTCATTGGAACGTTTGGTAAGCTGTAGGAGATCATTGTCAAGGTGGAAGGAGTCGAGCAAGGTAAGGTAAGAGAAAATGGATCCAGTAGTAGATGGAAGAGGCGACGGGGGTCGTATCGTAGATTTAAAAGTGGCACGGCCACGAAGGACCCGGACTTATCAGAGGCAATGCTACATATACAAAGTGACCTTCGGGACGCCCGTCAGCACTTGAGCGTATCAACGCATAAACAACTTCACAAGCGGCGTTGGGACTCCTGCATGGAAGGAGTCTGGACCACAGGCTATCGCCGTGGTGATCATCTCCACTTCTCTCATAGCGTGCAGTAGCGCCATCGGCAACCCAGGACTGTGTAGTTCCAACCTCCTTCCAAGGCGTTGAGTCGTTGACCTACCGGCCTATTTGTCGGCTCGGGCGAGAGGGTGATGGAAAGGTAGGGAACCCAGGACTTTCTTTCCTCTTGGAGGACAATAGATGGGCCCATTTGGGGGGTAGCCAAGCGCCCTGAGAGGTCCCGGAGAGACATCGTGCTGAGTGTACTGTCCCTCGGGGAGCTTAAACGTCTACACCAAATGTAGATAGGCGATGGCGAAGGGGGTGAAGAAAGACTTGAGATCCCTGTTCACCTGGACGCGCCAAACGGCTTTCGATGGCCGTACAGTGGCGATTAGAGATCGGCATGCGGCTTAGACGGATGGCTGGACACCTGGACTTCCTCACAAGCTGAGCAGACCCTGCCGCGCATGGATGTGCGAGGGGTTGCATCCAAGATCTCGGCCTTGGCAGAATGGTCGCCCGGTGTGATAGTGGTGATGGTCGATGACGGGATCGGCTGGCCCGGAGAGAGGGGGGTGGTCCAGCGGGTTCGTATTTCTTCTTCAAGAGCGTAGGCGGGGCTGGTTGGAAGCATTGAGGGGAACACGCAACGGTTTTTCGGTTGGCGCAATGCTGCATGACCATACGTCAAGTGCGCTTGTACCTTCTGGGAGCGGTACCCACGGTCTGACGTCTGCCCTAGAGCAACTATCACGTCGAGTCGTCGACCATGTCGACCACGATGCCGGTGTTACCGAATAACTCGTCGAATCGTGAGCCACACCCAAGAGAATCAATCATCCAGACTTCCAATGCCCAGTTGTCCTGCCCTCGCAGGCTGCGCGGCATCCGGCTGCAGACCCGCGGTAATGGTGGTCTCCCCGCAGCGATAGAGCTCGAAACTCGAGCCGCGCAGCGTTGCACCCTGCGCATTGCCCGCATACCGAGATGCAGTCGTGACTAAAACAATAACCACTTCCTAAGTATTTGAGGCATTCGACTTCTTACCTCTAAATCCAGGGGGAAAAACCCATGACAACACATTGGCCCGAGATTCAACTCTTGATCGCGGCGGGAGACATGCGCCGGCGATAGAATGGTCCGGGGAAGAAACTGAAAACCGTTAGGACAAAATACGGGGAAGTCGCTGGAGTCGTCCTAGCTACGATACAGTAGCTCGAGAATAAGTGGGTGTGGAGATTGTATCAGGAGCCCCAGACCGGTCTGGGGCGTCGTTCCCTTTTCCACAATTTCTAGACGTTCCCCTCTCATGGTCGAGGGACGGAATCGGATAAGCAGGAGGATGCAAGACTCATAACCCAAGACCGAGGACTTGTTGTTTTGCCGTCTCTGGTGGGAAGAATCGCAAGGAAGAGTCGTCAAGGGAAGCGATAGTGTGGAGGGGTACAAGCCGTGATTGGTTAGGTGGTGCGGGCCCAGATCGGTGGGTCGCAAAGGCTATTCCATTTACAGATTAGCGCAATTGGCAAGGGGTTGCGACATGTCTCTGGCCTGATCTGGAAGCCGCGCGATCTGCCAGCCCGATGTCTTTTGCATGAGCAAAACGAATCAGACATCACTCGTCCCATTGAAACAGGATAGATAATATGGATCGCCTGCACCGAACCTGACTCGGAAAAGCTAGTGTAAATGTATCTTGTTATCCATCCCTGACAGCGGACAGCTTCAACTCCGACGGAAGGCATGCTCAAGGTTTTCCCCGATCCCCTCTGAAACCTGGGTGGTTCCTTCCCGTCTCTGGTCTGGCCAGAGCGCCCAGGCTTGCCACATTTGGTGAAAAGGGAAAGTGCTAGTTATCTCCGGCAGGACCAGCTTGACCATAGGGCAAAACTCGGAATGAGATGAATTCTTCGCTGCTTTCACCCAGTCCCGTCTTGAAACTGCAGGTACCTACCTACCTCTAACTTACTCTGTAGATACTAGCCGCCCTACGACCTGGCTCGCTAACCGGATCGTATCTCTATCTCAACTCTCGAAGATATTCTCCGCTCAGGCAGATGCAGTGAAATTCTCCGGGCCGGGAATAATGTTACGATAAGTGGCTGGGGCTAACCACGCGCGCTAGATATCGCAATTACTGCGTTGAGATCCCACCAACGAACGCATCGTCCAGACTCCAGGTCAACCCTAGCTTGTCTGAGAGCTAAAGCTTCCCTCTCGTTGCCTCCTCTCGACTCCTCTCACTCTTGTCCCTGTCTTGGGAAACACTGCCCGGGGCTACCGTGCTCCCCAACATGCTCTGCCCTGTCTCCGGACTCTTGAAAGACTCGTCGCCAAGGAATCGCCTGAATCGACTTGTTAGCGTCATTTGATCATATGAGGGGAGGCTCTACACTACGCTGTGTAGACAAGGGCCGGGCTCCTTACCATCCCCGCTCCTCACCCAGAGAAAGATGCTTGCAGTCGCTGTTCAGTAAACAGATCCAGCCTCCCGATACTCCCCGGCCTCCTCTCCAGTTGTTCACGTTGGCGTCCTTGCTGCCATGATTGGTCTTAGACACAGCGGTCGGCCTCCCGGAAGCAACAACGTCCGATCTCTGGCCCCCCAAATCTCCCCGGCGCCGGTATTCACTCAAGCCGCACGTAAAGCACTGGAAGTCGTCGGTCTCAATACTCTCAGGCATCTCCCCGGTCAGCACGCGACCAAGAGCGATGATCACGGCCGCATGTGAACACAACAAGACCGTCCGCACCCCGTCCCTGTCACACTGCGCAACCACCGCTTCCATCGCCGCCGCCACCCGGTCGTGCAACTCGTCGATGCCCTCCCCCTTGCGGTTTGGCGTGACCATCGGCTCGTAATCTGACTCGATCAGGTCTGGAAAGAGCGGGTCCAGTATTGCGATGCTCGCCGGGGCTGGGTGTTCGAAATCGGCACTGCCGTACCACTCACCGAGACCGGTCTCACCCCGGATTTTCAGCAGGGGTGGCGATCTCCCGCCGGTGCCGGGTTCTTCCGCCGCTTGCGGCTGCGTCTGCTGCGTCCGCGGCGTCCGGCGTTGTCTCCGGCGCTGCGCCTCGCGCACGAACGGCTCGATCGTCTGCAGACAGCGGTAATACATGCTGGAGTACACCCGCTCAACGGGGGGATCGAGAGTGAGCAGCTTGGCGGCGAGCTCATTGGCCTGGTCGACGCCGTGCGCCGTCAGGGTTGGGTCGGCGGCGAGGCCGGTGGGTGACTTGAGAAACGATGTGTAGCTGCCGTTGGACGGGTCAACAAGCCAGTTGGATCGGAACTATCAAGAGCCGTGTTTAGTCTCGCCATTTCGCGATTTCGCCATGTTGGTTGGGAGTTGAATTGAACCCGATAGGTTGAGAGAGAGGAGGAATCAAGCAGAAAAGGGATGCGAGATGTTCTCCCGGCCTTCCATGATGCTGTCTCACGATCTCTTTCCACGATCGGAAACAAATGACATGCGATTTTGATTCAAACTTACCCCATGGCGAGTGACATATATCGTTTCCAGCATGGCTTAGCTGCGGCACGGCCTATTCTGTCTGTCTCAAATCTCAACCCCTGTCTTCGATGTTAAAGGGAAGGTTTCCGATCTGATCGATTGGCCGGGGCTGGTCGATGTCGTTTGTTTCCCTTGCTTGATGTAACGTAGGAGTTTTCTCGGAATTTAGGTAATGGTGGTGTGGTTCAACGATGACGCCGGAATTGAAGCCGATGGTGGGTGTTTCTCTATGTATATGTCGTATTGTGTTTTGATTCAGATGAAATCAACCCTGATCAGGAATGAAGGGGTTCCAAGTCAAGGGAGGATGGCGTCCGAAAAGAGAAAACCTCGGCGAAAAGGGTAAGAACAAGACAGAGGACACGGGGTACTCAACCCGGTGACATGGAAAGTGGAAACCCGTCTTAAAACCGGCCTCCCTTCTTGAAAAGCAAGGTGTAGGAGTGAATGTTGATGCTTGTGTAAGTGTGTGTATTGCAGATGGTTGCAGGAACCCGAACTCGGCCCGGCAGCAAACAGCGGGGAGCCGAGGTCCACTGGAGGAGGCACGAGGGGATTTGACATGTGTAACCCTAACCCTGTTTTATTGACCCCCTTGCTCATGTGTTGTTTACCCTTGACCCTTTACCCCCTAATACCCCTTACCCCTTTTGTTTATTATTGTTGTTTGCGTTGTTTCAACATTTGCTTTGGAGGCGGGAACGGCCGTCGCTAGATTGTGTAGGTTTTTGAGATTTGTCATGAATGAGGCTTTGGGGTGTTTAAGAGACCGAAATGAGAGTGTTTCCTATCGGGATGAGGCTGACCACGCCAACGATGTTGTAAATTGTGAATTGTTTGTGTAGAAGGAGGGTTTGAAGTAATCCATCTATTGATATATTTGTCCGGGTGCCGTTAAACCATCGCTCAAATTTCTCTCCACAGCATACACCACCTCTATCCATCTCTACATCAAGCCCCTTAATCTGATCGGAAACATTGCCCATCTCAACCCCATTCGCAACCTCACCGTTGCCTCAACTCCCGCTCATGCCTCAGCCAAAAATTCCGACACGCCCGATGCCCCCAAAACTCAACCCACCACTCCCCAAAACTATCCTCCACATCAAAATCCACCTTGGCCACCCGCTCATCCCGCTTCAAGCCACACACCACACACGCCTTAGGCGCCGTAGGCACATTCTTCGCTGTACTCACCGCCAGACCCACCGCTACGTCGGGAACACGCAGGTTAGGCCCAGAAGATGAAGTCGTAGTATTAGTATTCGCGGCATTCACGCCCGCTACAACAGTCCTCAACCGACCGACCTGCTTCTTCCACACCCCCGCCACCTCCGCAGCCTCCCGTTCATCATGCGCCGCATGCGCTTTATCCACGCTCGCCAACTTCATCCCTCTTTGACCGCCCCCCGCACTCGGAACCGCCGCGATCGACATGCCCTGCGCGAGAAACTTGTCCCGCAGCCAGCGCTGTCTCCGACCGGCAATGAGACGGGCTGCGACGGTGGCTAGGGCGAGGTAGCCGCGCAGGAAGGTGAGGGTGGCTGGGGCAGCGAGGACGCGCTGGTAGGCGGGGGAGGAGGCGGGGAGGGTGAGGAGGGGTTTAAGGAGGGTGGTGGAGGCTAGGTCGAGGAGGGTGGGGAAGAGGGAGAGGAGGATGGCGGGTGGGGGGATGTTGGTTGGTGGGGGGCCGGGGTTGGTGTTGGTGTCATTGTCATTGTCGCTGTCGTTGTCGGGGGATGGGGGGAGTGTGGGTTCGAGTGAAGGGGGTGGTTTGGCGGAGGGAGGGGGGTTCTTGGTTGTGGGCTGGTCGTCGGTGGTGGACCAGTCTTGCCATTCCCATTCGGGAACGGTGGTTGTGCTTGGTTTCTTTGATATTGGCTTGGAGGTATGTTTAGGGTTTTTTATCTTGTTTATTTTGGGTGCTGTTTCCACGGGTTTGGTATCTGAAAAATCGTCGAACGTTGCCCAATCATCGCCAAAGCTGTCAGTTTTGGTCTCCGGCGGTGGTGGCGCCGGCGTCTGGACGGTACCCGGGGCCGTCTTCATCGCTTCCAGAGGTTGCACGTGGAACGTTTTTGGGAGCTCTGGCTTCTGAGCCGTAAGAGAGCCAAATGGGGGCCTGGGGGCTTCCGAGTAAGCCTTTGAGCCTGCTGGTAAAGCTGCATTCGACAAACTAATACCAGAAGGATGTATCTGAGTTGGCGTTGGGGCTGGTGTGAAATCCGAGTCGAGAGAGAGCAGGTCGAGGGCAGATTTCGGCGGGGCGGCTGGTGGGTTCATAGCGACTGGCGTGTCCGTCTCAAACTCGCCAAAGTCATCGTCCTCATCGAGATCATTTTCCGCCTCGAAATCCGCATCGAACAGCACGTTCGGGTCTGGGTTGTGCACCTGTTTCCGCAGCGACTCCACACTAGCACCTCTTTCCTTCGACGTCTGCTGCTGCTGCTGTTGCTGTGGTGGTCCCTGGGAAGATGACCCCAGATCCAGGTCCAGAAAGTTGTTGGTCACTATCTCGACGGTTGGCATCCTCACGATGGGCGCCCTGGATAAGGTAGAGGCATTGGAAGTGGTGGAAGGTTGTTGTGGGGGCCCATTGCTCGGGGCGACCTCAAAATCTCCCCAGCCATCGTCGTCGTCGTCGTTCCCCTGTGCCTGCGCAGCGGGTGGGTTCTGGGATGTTGAAAAGGAACTTGTTTGGTTCTGCAGACCGCCGAACCCCCCGGTTGATGAAGTGAGCCATGTCTGAGGTTGAGTAATGGGCGGCGGCGACTGAAAGGAGCTAAAAGTTGGTTGCTGAAGGGGCGGCCATTGGCTATGTTGGGTTTGTCGCCCTTGTTCGGTTCCCAACTGTTGCGATTGCTGCGATTGTTGCGTTTGCTGCTTGGGCGCAGCGGAATCCGCGGCGTCATTGAACACGGCAAACAAATCGGCCGACATAATTAGTCATTTGCGGCCCCTTTGGCACCATTCATTTGCAGTAAGGGGCTCCAATCCGGACCGTGAAATACCAACAGTTTTGACTTCTTCTGTTGTTCCTCCGTTGCGTTGACGAGGCAGGCCTTGGGCGACAGGTGTGCAGGGGTTAAACAATAGTGGGGCACCTGTGTTGTTGAGGGTTAGGGTTATGCATGTATGACCCCCGCGCTCCAAACATGCCGGCCACCGGTGTTTCCACACAACACAACATAACTCAGAAACATCAAGCTCTTGTCTGAGCTAATACTGAGGTAACAGTCGGGCCCTTTTGTAATTGGGGGGAGAAAAACGCAAGTCTACAAGCCAGCTTCACCGCCAAACAAAATGAGCGGCTCCCCAAGTGGAAACCATTTGGAAATGGCTGACAAAGTAAAATCCCGTTAACTAACCGAACTGTTTACAAAATAAGCAGTTCAAAGTTTCTAATCTAGAAAAAAGGCTTTAATAACTACCTAGATAAGCATGTCATGATTTTTGGTTTAAGCACCCCAGGCCTCTGTAGGCTGGCACTTCTCCTCTATAATAGGTATGACTAAGAACAATAACAATGATCACAAATCAAAGAATTCCCAGTTTACTTACATTTATTCAAGGGGTAAGTTTGCTGTTATATAATAGGTACTGTTTCTCAGGTCAACTTTCTGTCTCAAGTGCAGTAAATAAGAGAACGAGAGAGAGTTAAAAGGTTTGAATGCACGTACGCCTCACTATACTATGTCATAATAATGAAACGAAACGAAATGTTCCAACTTCTACAATGAGTACATGCATCCCAAACAAACCTAACGCTCGAACCTTACACAGCAAGACAAGCTCCTTGAATCATTCGAAAAAAAACTCAGGGTATAAAAGGAGAGTTTTCTGATCCTAGTGTGGTTTCCCAACCATAAAATTCTTGCATCCAACACGTTTCGCCAAACCACTGAATTTATCAACCCAACCCTCCCAAGCCCCGATCACAACTTCAACTCTGCAGTTTAGCACACCCCTCGGCGAAACCTACGAAAGAATGGCGGAAATTCCCAACTCTTGGGCACCGCCCGCAACTGCACCCGGCAGTGGTGCCAGAAGCGCCCGAACTAAGCGCACAGAGCATTCGTCTTCGCACAACAGCGAGGCAGGCGAGTTCCAAGTCTCAAATGTCCGGTTCCGCGCCGCGGCGCCTCCTGCCTTTCCATCGCCCATCCAGACGGCCTGGAACCACCCCGCCTGCCAGCTTATTCGCACAGCCTTCGGCCCGAAGCTCGAGCGTGGTGTCACCGAAATAGTCTTGCGCAGCAACATCAAACTCAAGTATCCGGAAGACCCTGCCCAGATTGTATTCCGCTATGTCGAAGGCGAGGAAGAGTCGACGGGGCAGCCCACGGTTGTTGTGATAGCGAGGTGGGATGAGGCGTGTGGCCCCGAGTGGGAGCGCACCGTCATCGAGGCGAAGCGATTCATCGATGGGGCAAAGGTCGCCGCCACGGGCAAACTCGATCATCTGGATATCGGGGTCGAGCTGATCGCGCCAGAGTTGACGCGCACGAAATTCGTCTCCTACATCCCGGAGACAGAGTCGACAAAAGCACTCGCTACCGACTGGGAGGCCATTCGGGCCAAGGTCAGCCGGATCCTGGGCGCATACCCGGCCACAAAGGGGAAGGTGACGAGCATCGCCTTGTTCAAGCTAGGGTTCTCGGATGAAGACCGAGATAAAAACCATTTGACGATATATATCTCGGTCAGCTACGATTCGCCAGAGGCCAGGTGGTCCCCGGCCATCCAAGAGATCCAGCAACACCTCGACAGTTACCCGTACGGGTTGACGGCGCATATCGAGCATAATGACCTCAACTCCCCCTACGAAAGCTTCGACTTGTTACTGAAGCCGTTGACTGACGAAAGGCTTAAGTGTAAACAAGGCCTCGAATTCCACACGACTCGGGAGTACAAGACCAGGGTAGAGCTGGGCGAGGACATCAGCCCTGCGACATATCTCACGGCAGACAGCGGGGAGAAGTTCATGCCCAGGATCGGCACCTTGGGCTGTTAGGTGGAGATCAAGATGAAGGGTTGCTCAGAGTGGACAAAGTTCGCCCTCACGAATTACTACGTTGTACGCTCGGCGCTCGAAGGCTTCCAGGTCGGAGAGCAAAATGGCTGCACTTTCACGCTCCCCCCGTCGATGGCTCCGATCTTTGGAAAGCCGACCACTGCGGCATCGGGCCGAAGGCGGCAAGGCTTTGTTCGCAGCCCGTATAGATGGAACACCCAAGCCGTTCGATGCACTGGTTCTCCGTCCAGTTCACCGAAAACGAAATGGACGAAATCCCCGACGGCGTCCCGGAGAAGAAGGCTTTGGGGGACTACCTACGCAAGATCAAAATGTTTTTCGGTGACGGCCATCAGACGTTGGGGACCATTTTCGCGGCTTCAGGATACCGGAGGAGAACACCTCGGAACGGCCGGCTGGACTGGGCGTTGATCCAGCCGGTGGGCGAGCACCGGGTTGGCCAAAACATACTCCCGACGCGCTCGGAGTGGAACGCAAAAAAGTTTCTTGTGTCATTGCCACGCTATCAGCGGCAGCAGCAAGGCGATCCGCCGATACTCTAGCAACCACCATCCTAGGGCCTCCGATCTACCCCGAATGGCGCATTCATGTACAACATTGGGGGGACAACTGGTCTAGACAGGGGCAGATTTTCCCACTTCAAGGCCCGCGTTGCCATTGAGGAAGACAGACACGTGATGTCGGCCATGGGCACGGCCAGGTATGAATCTGAAGAATCGATATACATTCAATTCGCGTGGCGGCGGTCGGAGAACCTTATGGCAGACTCGGGCTCTGTGGTGTTTGATCAGGAAAGCGGAGCTGTGGGGATGTTGTTTAGGGGGCACAGAGCTCAGCAGGCTGCTGGTTTCTGGGCCTATTTCACACCGATTGAGGATATCTTTGAGGATATCAAGTTTTTCATGGGCAAAGCAATCATAGATATTCGCATTGCGATGTGAGGGACAGGTTTGGGGGATGTCTGTACAATACAATTATCTGATGTAGGGAATGAAATTAAAAAAGATTGAGAGACGTCATAT
Source organism: Dichotomopilus funicola (assembly GCF_033296635.1). NCBI lineage: Eukaryota > Fungi > Ascomycota > Sordariomycetes > Sordariales > Chaetomiaceae > Dichotomopilus > Dichotomopilus funicola. The sequence goes on from NW_026944026.1 coordinate 579,434, forward strand.
ATATGTTTATAACGAAGAAAGAAACAAGAAGAGAGAAGTAGAAAAGAAGAGAGAAGTAAAAAAGACAAGAGATGCATAAAAGAGGAGAGGAACAGAAAGAGGAGAGGAATGGAAAAAAGAGAGAAGTAGAAATTATAAAAGAGTCAGAAAAGAAGTGAGGATGAGGAAAGAGAGAGAAGTGGAAAAGAAAAAGCGTAGTACAAAATAGGAAGTTTTCGGCATCAGACAGCTCCAGTTACTTTGAGTCCATGGTATTATATCCAACTGTCGGTCTATTTCGTCGTTCCGACGTTCCGGCATCCCGGTATCGCCGTTGCGGCTCATAAAAGGCGTATATAGAGGTCAGAAGATGTCAGGCTGTGATCCGACTCTGTGGACAGGACTGCTCGTTGCGACTAAACAGGGGACAACAACAGGGATCCGGATTCCATGCTTCCAGCCTTCTGATTGGCGGTCAGCCGCATTTTGGAGCCCCGCGGTGGAGCCTTTCACCCCACCACGTTTTGCAGCATTGCTGAGGCGGTGGGAACCCTGTTCGTTGTGTCGTCGACGTGGGCTGATGTTGAGATGATTCGACGTCGCCCGTCGCTTTGAAAGGGACAGACAAAAAAAGTGAAGAACACGAAAAAAAAGGAGGGAGGAAGAAGTTGAGTCACTTTTCGAATCCATCGCCTTGCTTTCGTGGCGGCCGCTTACGAGCTTGGGTCCGGGGCCTTTTTATCTCACGATTCCCGGATCGGACTTGGTCGACTCCGCCCAGAACATGCACATCATCACCAACTTCATCGCGAACTTCATCACCGTCACCATTGCCACCACCGCCATCAGAACTCTCACATACTCCATGACCCGATAACCCAGAAACCGCTGCTCCTATGATCTTCTGAATGCATGATGCGAACCCTGACCGAGACGAGGTGCGACCCCCTACTATCTATGTATTCTCATAGGTTGTTCCTACCTACAAGAAGAACCGAAGCTAACAAGCAGACTCCCAAACCACAGATCCCGATGGCAAGCCACATTCCAACACGGCTCCGCCATCGCTGACCTCCAACGGGCCGTCAAATTCCACAACGGCCCCGGAGACACCACCACCCGGAACCGAAGCCAAAGCCCCTGCACCGCCGGTCTACGCTCCCTCTGCTGGAAAGCCTTCCTCCTCTGGCGTGATATCCCCCCCTCCGATACCACCCAATGGCTCACCCACACCCGCGCAGCCCGCACTTCCTACACAGCTCTCAGCACACAACACCTCCAATTCCTGCGCGTGCACGACCCTCAACAGCGCGCCGCGCTCCTCTCAGCGCACTTCGACCCCTTAGCCGACGACCCCGACTCGCCGTGGGCCTCCGTACGGCGGGACGAAGCCGTGCGGGCCGAGATCGCGCAGGATGTGCGTCGGTTACCCGAGACGCCCGCGTGGTACCATGAGCCGGCTGTGCAGGCGATGATGGTGGATATGCTGTTTTTGTATTGTTGTAAGGTGAATCCCGGGTTGGGCGGGTATCGGCAGGGGATGCATGAGGTGCTGGCGCCGGTTTTGTGGGTGGTTGCGCAGGATGCGGTGGAACGGGGGGCGGTTGTTGAGGCTGCGGCTGTGGAAGCAGCGGCTGGGAGGGGGGATGCAGGCGAGGCGGAGGAGTTGTTGGTGATGGGGGAGGTGTTGGATTCGGAGTTTGTGGAGCATGATGCGTTTGCGTTGTTTGTGAAGGTCATGGAGAGCGCGAGTGCGTTTTATGAGGTTGACAACGGGTCGATATCGGAGACGGGGGAAGGGCAGCAGCAGCAACAGCAGCAGAGCAACAGCATTGTTGAGCGGAGTAAGTACATTCATGAGGTGGCGCTCATGAAGATTGATGAGGAGTTGGCGGTGCATCTCAAGACGATCGAGGTGTTGCCGCAGATCTTTCTGATGTGGGTATCTCGCTTTTGTTTTGCCCTTCCATGTTCCATTCCGCCAAAGCTAACGTGAGCAGCCGGTGGATTCGACTATTGTTCGGCCGAGAGTTTGAGTTTGAGCAGCTGCTCACCCTGTGGGACACGCTATTTGCGTTTGACCCGTCGCTAGAACTCGTCAATCTGATCTGTGTTGCGATGCTTCTCCGCATACGGTGGACTTGTAAGGACCCCAGGAATCCCACGTCTATATCGTCCCCGAAGCAGACCGCTAACATACTCCAGTACTCGAGGCGGATTACTCGGTGGCCCTCCAATCCATGCTCAAGTACCCGGCCCCTCCACCTCCCCACGGCCCTTACACCTTTGTCGATGACGCGCTATATCTCAAAGATCACTTTGACGCCGCGGGCGGCGTGACCCTAATCTTCAAATACACCGGCAAGAGCCCAGCCAACAGGCCCGTCAGTGCCCCAGCCGCGGCCCCAACACCACCACGCACCTCAACGCCGTCGTTCCAGAAACTCAACAGTCTACGACAGCGTACCATGTCCGCCCGGGCCCCCCTATCCACCTCCGCGAGGATCCTCCAGCAACCCGGTGGTGTCGAGGCTCTCCTGCAGGGTGCTGCGAAGAACGTAATGGAGCGCGGAGAGAAACTCGGCATCAACCGAGCCGTACGTGACGCCGTGGGCGAGTTCCGCCGCAACGTACAGCAGGGGTTTCAGGAACCCCGCAGTCAGGGGTCTCGCAGTCCGGGGAAGAGCCGCCGCAGCATGTTTGGCGAGATCAGCCCGCCCTTCGCAGACGAACCTCCACTCACCATTGCGCTGATGGAACGGCGAAATACCCGGCTGGCCGCCATGCTGGACGAGTCCGTCACCGAGCTCAAGCGGCTGGCCACATCCGGGTTTGTTGACGAAGGCGGGGATGAGAAGGGCAACAGCAAAAATCATCGGGAAACGGTGGAGATCGCGGCGGCCAAGGTGCAGTTTGTCAAGGCCTGTCTAGAGGATTCTTCCCTCGCTTTACCCCCGGAGGAAGAACCAGAACTCCCCGCGATCAGTGCCCTCGCCATATCCGCCTCCAGTCCGACAGAGAGCAACAGCGCGCCAACCGTGGCCCTCGACACAACGCCCGTCGTCATGACCTCGTCAGCGGTGGAAGAGACTCGGACGGCCTTGTCCAGCCCGCGGTCATCGTCGTCCAGGATATCCGTCACTTCTTTACCCAAGGAACCTCCTATCGGATCGTCTAGTACCCCACTCTTCCCTCAGTCCGACGCTATGGATACCGATTCTCACGAGGTCAACGACGACGAAGAGGAGGGAGGCCAAGATACCCTTTCGCCTCTCCAATCCGAACTCACACACTCTCCACCACACTCTATCCCCCGCGACATCCTTCTTCCTGACGTCCTCCCCGATGTCCTCCCCGATAGCTCAGCCCATCCCCCCATCCCCATCCAACCCACCACTTCCTCCACCTCCTCTCCCCCATTATTCCCTTCTTCCACTCTCAACACACCAATACCGACGACTACTGCCACTACCACCGCTACCACCACAACGACTACTACAGCCCCAACCCGCCCAACAGGCCCCATCCCAACCCGCTCCACCCTCGCCCAGTCCTCCTTCGCCTGGATGCTCGAACCCGACACCACCTTCTCCTCTTCTTCTGCTTCCTCCTCGGCCTTTTCGTCTTCTATCCTGACCCCGCCTGAGAGCAATGTGGGTGGGTACAGCACAACCGATGTGATGGGGCAAAAGAAGAAACGGACGAATCCCAGTAGAGAGCGGAATGCGTTTTTGTTTGGGGAGGTTACGGGTATGGGGGATGATGGGTTGTTAGGGGGCGTAGGCGTGGGTGAGGCCGGGAGGAGGAGGAATGGGAGTGGGAATGGGGTGTCGGCGGATCAGATTTTTGGGTTGCAGCCTATTCGGAGGGGGTGATGATGATATACTAAGGAAATGAACTAACGAATGGAACGGTGGATTTGGGGGCTAGGCTTAGACAATGGTACTGGGCGTTGGGTGGAACGGATTGGGTCGGTGTTTGGGTAGTGTGATCATGTAGACAGGAATGAATGATGTGTGTCAAGCTGTATTGTTCGACAATTGGGTGTGGGATGTGGAATGTAGAGTGTGTCTTGGTGGGATTAATGTCCTGAGGTGGCCTGGGTTCTGTCAGTCAGTCGGTCTGTTTCCGGGTGTTGTTTTATTCTTTTCCTTTCCTTCGTTTATTTCAGGTTTCCCTGTCCCAACTATTTATTTCTTTGTCTCAACTACGTATTCGCTGTAATATTTCCACCACCCACCTGCTTCCTTCTACAATCTATTTATTTCAATCCTAACCGTTTTTTGCTATTCATTCCTAATATTCACATCCTATTCCCTCAGCTTAGGGCCTCTACTTCGTCACCTCTCCGTTTCATCTCACCTCATCTCTGTTCCCAACTACCCGGTATCTGGGATAATGACACGGGCCGTTCCCTGTATAACCTGACACCTGGCTAGTCTGGCCACCATTGGGCCGGGGGACTTTTACTCCTGCATCTCACTACAATACAACACTGACCGTCATACTGTTCGTGCTCCCACCGTGGGCGTTTAACTTGAGATTTACCCCCCGCACAACTCCATTGATCTTTTCTGGTGGACATACCGCAGAACGGACGAGCCATCGGACTCGTCGCGACCGTTGATACACCAAGCGAAACATCTCAAGGAACAACCACACACAGACAGCCGTACCTCTTACATGTGAGTCAGCGAGTGCATTGACCTCATCGTTCCTTCCCTCCGTCCTTCCCCCAACACCCACCCTTTATAACCCACTCCCGTGTAGCTCCTTCCAACCGCCCCCCCAATAAATTGACCACGGTCAAAATGGCGTATTTGGGGGAGCCGTGGGCGTCCAAATGGTACACCACGAAAGCAAAGCCTAGGGTTCAAATCCTGCATGCTGCGCCGGCGAAGAAAAACCACCGGGTTTTTCGTAACCGCCCCCCATTCCTTGACCCCCTAGGGGGTTTGAGATGATGGGGCGGTGAGCTTTTTGAGTTTTTATTTTATTTTATTTTTTACTCTGCATTATATTTTTCTTCTGTTGTACTATAAATCTCAACGGTTGGTTGTCTATGTAGTTCAATATCTCTCTATGATTTATTGACCAGCACCTTAATTGACTAGAAACGTTAAAAGGTCTCACGCAATGCCAGCCTTGCCTGCCTTCCTCGTCTCACAACGATCAACATTCAAAGACTATACCCCGAGGACGTGTAATCAGCCTGGTCGTTCTCCTTCCCAACCAAGCCAAAGGGAGCATTCGCGATACCTCCCACGGCGGAAGGAACGAAGCTCCCGCCACACCTGCCCTCGCTGCCAGAAGAGAGCTCAGGAAAGCACAACTATGAACGGTACTTACCTCTCCACGAGGGTACGTACCCCGAGCACCACAGACGCCGACATGGGCGTCATAGCAAGAACGCTTTGATCCCCAACTGAACAACAGACGGATCAAGACGGCACGGGACGGAACGGGATAAACCAGGACGGGACGGGACGGTGCATAGACATAGGCCAAACGCTAAAGAAAAACAAGGGAAACCTGTCCATACTAAACCCAGCAGCTAATTGCAGCTAATTAGTCCTCTGAGCCGGCCAGTCTGGGTTAAAACGAAGTCTCGAATCTATGGCGCCGCCTCAAGCGATGGCAGATTTCAGCAAATCCCCCGTCCAAGCGGATCTAAACGCCTCTCTGCAACTCTAACGACTCGACGATATATCTCTGTTCGCTTGTCGAGATTAGATTGGTATGTAGGTGAGGTCTGAGTTTGTGCACGGAGTTTGTGTTACCGTTGTACAGGCCCAGCACCAAACGTGAGACAGTAATGTGTTGTTACATCTCCCGTCGATCTGATAACACGAGGATGTGACGCGTGTAAGTGTGTGTCTGACACATGGGAAAGTCATGTGAGCTGAGCCTGGGGGGTGATCTTTCCAAAATCTTGCAGCTTCGCAAGCCCAGCCATAAATAACAGCCATAGTGCTGATTTGTCTCGGAAGACGTCACCGTCACCAGCTCTCCCCCACATAACTATCTATATCTACCGATTCGGGAGGGGAGGAAAGACAACTCGGCACCCATCACAGTTGTACAGCTTCTCTTCATCCTATCTCGCTGCCCTGACCCTCCATCTCGGTAAATCTCAAACAACATGTCTCAGACGCTCTACGCTCTACCCGGTCTGTGGTTCCTGTTCGTGTTCATGTTCACGTTCATGTCTACACACCCTCACGTGGCGTGTAGCACAATCCATCTCAAGCCCCCGGGTCCGGGATCGAACTGACGTCGTCTATCGGTCCGTGATTTCTTTTTCCTCGGCGTCCACAAACTGACGTCTTCTGTTTCAGCTGCTTCTTGTCTCAGTTTCTTCCTTTCTTGGGTTTGTTACATGAAGTGGCTTTCCGGATTAGGGAGTACCGGTGCGGTGGATGGCTTGCGCATGGATGTTTGTGGGTGTTTATATGCACAATGTGTCTACCGGAGTCACATGAGACATGGGGACGGTACCCGACCACCGGGTCGGGTTGTCCTTTGTGATGGGGGAGTTGCGAATGGTAACACCAGGCGATCCGGAAGTTCGGAGACGAGGGGATTGTCTCAGCTTGGGACTTCTCCATAACTCCTTCATGTTACACATTTAGGTCTCAGGCCTGGTTTCTTGATCTGATTTGCCTACGGAGACTCAAAGGTGTACTTAATAATGGTGTAACCAAAGCAGAAAAGCAAAGCCACACCAGCCCTGTGGCTTACAGTGACTTAAAGCACATGTTGTGAAAGGTCGAGCTGAAGATCCGAGGGTTTGGTGGGCTTTTCGCTTTTTCTCATGGTTAGTTGTTTCAGAACCACGGTGCCGGTTGGCGTGGTACTGAGTCTTGATTCTCGGAAGATTCACCAACAGCCGCCGGGTTGGCGCATGAAAACCATGTGTAGATGTACATACATGTATGTACGCCTCTCAACCTAGAAGGTCATGGCTAAGACCGGCCAGAGCCCCAACATCGTATAACCCGAGTACGTCCCGAGTACAGCCCGGATCTGCGGTGACCAACTGCACTCAACAAAGAACAGCCCGTCACGATACTTTGAACCCCTCTCTCGTTCGTTGTTCCCTGTGATACCTCCGGCCCAACACAGAAGAAGACAGCAGGTAAAGCCAAGTCTCGTACCTTCACATCCCACCACACCGCGTCACAAGTCACAGCACCCCATCACTGTAACACCACAGACGAGCAGACAGACAGATATAGAAAGAACCCCACAGACGAACGGCCGTTCTCAGCTCAACAGGGTAGCCCCCGCGTCGTACAAAGTACAAAAAGTGTCAAAGCAGGGACCCGAGACAAGGCCGGCGACCCCGGAGCCGCCCCGAGGATCTCAGCATCTTGCCGTCCGTTCGTTCAATCTGACCGCGTCGATGAATATCCCGCCCGCAGGGTCCTTTGATCATGGTGGGAGGATGTGGCCGGTGAGGGTTTGAAGCATCGTATCACATAGTGCTGTATAGTACGTCGATGTGCATTTCCGAGTTGCCGAGTTCCCGAGTTCCGGGGACTGTTCGAAAGACGGTTTCTTTCTTCCTTTCTATTTTTGTCACTGGCCAACAACTACGATCAGTAGGACAGGCTGCTGTCCGTCCGTTTCATGATGACAGCGGAGCTTCTTCTAGCCCAGGTCGGACAGATAACCAGATATGTATCCTTTTGTAAACAAACACACCTCGGTACAGTACCATGGTTACGTCAATTCATCCGTAAACAAGAAGCCTTCCGTTTCTGGCTGCGCTGTGTAAGTAAGGTAGTCCCAGCCGAATACCATACTACTTCCGGCTTTGTATCAACCGCAATATATACTATTCCCACCTCTCACTTACACCCGACACTTACCACACACCCCCCTTTCTAATCCAAACACGATCCCACCTCGCCTCGCCTCACCTCACCTTACCCTGCGTTACATAGTAGATAGCTCGCCTAGCCTCATGATTTAGCCCATACACACGCGCGCGCAAAATACGCACCCTCTGCATATGCCTACATACATACATACTCCAAGACTCCATGCGATGTGTGTACTGTACCTGCGGGTAAACGAGCCCCTTCCTGCCTACCTACCTTACTACCCACTCTACCCGACTTCGTCTTCTTCATGGGACCTGTCCTATTGGTCTAGTATACGACAGTAACCACGCAATACAACACACATACATATCGGCAATCATTGAATCGAGGCCGAGACCGTGACCGTGGCCGCTCCAAGCTGCGGCCGACTTGTCTCGGCCGGCCGTGAACCGAAGTTGGAGCTAGAGCTTGAACCGTGTGATTGTGATTGTGTGTGACCGTGGAACCCCAACCCACCAATCCTCCATTGTCCATTGTGCTCTTTTTTTCGTTGGGCGCCTACTCACTCGCTTGCTCACGCACTCCTTTACCTTTTCTTTCACTTTCATACACGCTTTCTTTTTGTCTTGACCCGTTTACGCTTCCTTACCTTTTTTGATTGACGACCTTTATTCCCGCTCCCGCCTTCCCTTCTCCATCTATCTCCCTTTTCGGGTCACTGAAGCACCGTTACATTCCGCTGTTTTCCACCTCTTTTCCTGGCCCGTCTCTCCATCAATTACCAAACCTGTCAAAAAAAATAATCATCCGCCAGATCTGTCAAAGCCCTTGCCTGTCAAGCAAGCAAGCTCCCCCCCAGTCCCCCTGAGGGTATATTAGACAGAGCAGCATCATTAAAACGTGCTGGCTGGCCCTTTTCTCCCGTCTTCCCGCCATCCCCACCCGCACGCAATCTTCCATATATAAACAATGGAACCCAAACGTCGCAGCCGAGGGAACAGGCGAGGTCGACTGGTGTCGTTCTCGGCTTTGTCGGGCTGCGTGTCATGCTCTGGATATTGTTGGACGATGTCCACAGTTACAGGGGAGCGCGAGGTGACTTTGCATGTCCAATTGTCCAACTGTCCCATTGTCTTCCCTGCTTCCATACGTATTTTTTTCTCGCCTCGCCTCGCTTCGCCTCGTGTCCTGCCGCTGCGTCCCGTTTGGGCGCCCGCGATTCTCAATTGCTTGACCCTGCTGACAAGGCAGACACGCGAGAGCAGCGAAAAAAAAACAAGATCGCGCTTTCCACCATGCCATGCAATGGATGATGATGCAACACCACCACAACGCAGCCCCCCGTGCCCCTTCCCTTGCCCCCAGTCCCGGTCCCGGTCCCGGTCCCGGCCGGGTGGCTGAATCGCTGGGCCCGTCTCCAACAGCGTGAGAGGGAGAAAAAAAAGCCCCCGCCGTCTTCCCATTCCCATCTCCCCCATGTCGTTTCCTGTCAAAAAGTCACATTGATATTGGCAAGGGGAAGGGTAAAAAAGGACAGGTTGGCACGGCACGTAACGCACAACCAGCCAGCCAAAAGAACCGGCGCAGTGGAACCGTCCACTCATGCTGGGGAGGCTCGGAGGGAAAAACACTCGGCAAAGCCCTCTTCTTTCTCTCATCTCATCGATCGGCAGAGGATGGAAGTCCCGCTCGCAACTTAGACCTAGAAGAAGGGGTGTAGTGTAGTGTCGCACGCGTTGTCCCCAGCTGCCTGGCTGTCCATCGCGCATTGCTCATCGATTGCTCATCGCTCATCGCCCATCTGATCGCCCTTTTCCCGATAATGGTTACATAGTGTAGCTCGTAGTGTAGCTAGCGGAGGGCGAAGGAAGGAGGCTCAGGGGGGGTTATTGCTGCCTCGCCGGAGCCCGCTCCGCTTTGACAGTCGGCGCGTTCACTACGCCAGACACGAACAACACCACAACAACAAACGAGGAACCGCACGCGGTGAGGGGAGCTCCGGCAGAGCTTGATCTGCGAACATCATCAGCACCAGCCGTCCGTCGTGTCTTTTCCAAATTGGCCCCCAAATGCAATGCAACTGTCAAGAGAAACAAAAAGAGGGTTTGAGTAACCGTCCCAAGTAGGACTCCCGTCCAAAGTGATACAGGTTCGCCAGAAACGGACATGGTTTTTCCTTTCCGCTCGAGCCTCGCTCGGACACTGCTGCTCTGAGTCCTGGCCTTTTGGGTAAAGTCCGCATCCCCGAATCCCCAATCCGGAGCGGCCACGCTCGTTGAAAACGGGATAGTACACCCGAACCATGGTTTCGAGTTTCTTGACCGGCCGCGCGGTGCATTGCGCACGGTTTTTTACTATGGAGTGCGAAAGGTGGAACGGGGTGGAATGTGTTTTCCTCGCGCCTCGCTCCCCCGGGTCCTGGTCCCGGTTTCTCGTCCCGAGTTTACGTTTGCCCCCGTCCTTGACAGTTGACATAACGTCCAAAACGGTCGCGGATTGTTTGCCCAATCCGTGCCCGTTGTCCGTGCCCTTCGCCGGCGTTTTTGTGTTCTTGGCTTTCCTTTGGGGGCCTTTTTTTCCTCACTTTTCTCTCCCATTGTGGCCGATAAACCCCATGAAATTCGACCCCTTCCTCCTTCCTTCCTTGTTGTTGGCGTGCGCAGGGTTAATGGTATTTTTCACTGGCTTGATCCTTTCTCTTCCAAACCCCCCAATCCCTCATCCCCCCACATCATCCCATGCCGAGATAGCAAGATAAAACTGTACGGTGAGCGGGCGGGGGGCCCTCAAAGACCAAGCCCAGTTGATGATAGAGAGTGAGGAAGAAGCTGAGACATCTTCAATGCCCTGCCTGCCGCAAGGCTGTTCTCACCCGGATACTCACGCCCCCCTCTGATCACTCCGGAGCAACCCGGCTTGTCATGTCTCACTTCTTCTCTGTCCCTTGGGGTTTTCCCCCACTGCTTGCTTGCTGTCTCCCCTCCGTCAAACACAAGCACACCACCACCACACACAAAACACGCTTCCCATAGCCGCAGACAAGCAGACTCCCCCAGAGCAACTCGACGCGAAACAAGCCACCGCGCCGATTGGCCCGTTAGTGGACTGGACGAGAAAACCCCAGGAAAATCCTAGGAAATCCCACCCCCCCATTAACCAACCAATCACCCGGCTTTCCCTAAAAACCGGAGAAGAAAAATGCCCCCTTCCGACCTAGTCAATCACACCTCGCTGTGCTCGCTTGTTCATCCGCCCCGTGGCCCCCGGCCCTGGCCCGCCCTATCACCCTCGCTCACTGGCTGGCTCGCCAATCCGCGTAAGGGGGGAACGCAAGGTGTGGTGGGATTCGCAAGATCCCTCGCAGAGCAGCAGCAGGAACAGAACCTCGCACTTCACCTGCAGCAAAGCTCTCACTTCGAACCTCGAAGAACAGCATTGTCCATCCTCCTCTCCTCCCCCATCCCGCTTCCCCCCTCTTCCCCCCAAGCCTAGCAACCCGCCGACGACAAGATGCACTTTTCAACAATCCCTGAGAAAAGCTGGAATCAGCTCCCAAGAAAAGCGCGCCGCTCCCTTGCGCCAAAGCCCTTGTCAATCCCGACATCCAGCCCGTCTGATTCCATCCATCCCCACGCCGTCGTCCCAATGTCAATGCCCCCAACCAACAACTCTCTGATGAGTTACCCGAGATATTAACGAGTCGCATTCTTGAGAAGTCTTGTCATGGGCCATCAACCCGCATGCCACCATCGAGTTTTTGTCATCACCCCCTGAGGGGTTCTTTGCCTTGGCCTTCCTCCTTGAGAGCAGGATCGTCAAACCCTTGACGGTGGCATGGCTGGATCCCAACTGCGTTGTTCGTACCGCGTCGACATCCTGCCTGCCCGCCGCCATCCCGCTTCGACAATCGTCAGTTTTTCAAGGGCAGCACAGACCAGAACAACGACGTGTACCATACAGTGTAGTATCCGTAGTGCTGACGACGTCTTGCTCGCCCCCCGTTGACCGTGTTGTGTTTTCCCCTCCGCATCCTTCTGAGACATGGAATGGATGAGATCTGAGCGCCCTCCAAGAAGCGAGGAAAAAGAAACACGAGGGGGAAAAGAGCGACAGCCACAATCAGTCACGTTATCAGGCTTGTCAGATTTTTGCATTGCATCAGCATCGGACATCGTCCGTGGATCTCGGGGTTCTAAGTCCTCAAGGATATCGTCCGTCTGGCCCGTGGGGTATCGGGGGCAAATCGTACCAAGGGTTGCTTGTCCGTGGTCAATCGCATCGTATCGCATCTCATCGTCCCGCCAGCGCCCACGCCCGCACATCACATCACATCACATCATGCCCGGGTTCATGGCCAAGCCAATGCCGTCGGAGCCTTCACTATCCGTACACTACGGATTAACGTGTAGACATGGGGCTGTTGTTGATGCAAGAGCAGCCGTCTTTTGTGAGTGTTACTAGCGTTGGTTGCTTTTTCCCCAGCTCCAAACCAATGTGTCTCTTGCTTGCTTTTGCGGCTGTGGCGCGCTGCCAAATCTGCATCAACACCGCTCTCTGAGATGTTGATTGATAATGGACTGAACGATATTTGCTCCGAATGGCGGTGTTTTATTCGATGTTGGGTCTTGTGTCTGTGTTTGTGCTTGTGTTTGTATGTGCATGTACCTAACTAGTTACTGAGTATGCTTGTGCTTGCTCGCATATCGAAAAGTTTGTGCTTGGGCCTTGCACAGTCAGCTTCGCCTTGTGTTGCTGAATTATGCTTGTCCTGTGTACACGCACATACAGAGTACATAGTAGTAGTCAGTTCCATGTAAGCAATTCGGGTGATTCTCGCAGCTGAGTATGGATAACGATGAGTTAGTTGCCGACTCCCTATAATAGTCAGTCGTATCCCGCGGCGCAGCTTGCGGATTTGGGCCCAGTAAACAGGGGTACGCGTAAAGTTCTTCCTGCGGAGTCGTTCCCGTCCCTCCCACCAGCTGCAGTGAGCTGCAACAAGCTCTTCTCCAGGAAGCTGTGTCTTGATGCCGTCGCAGACCCACGCCGAATTCTCCCCTCTGCCGTTTTGCTGGAGAGAAGGAGGGGTGGTGGTACCCTCGCATCCCGCGGCCAGGGCTGAGCCATTGGCCAATTCTGCTGTTTGCTCGCGAATCCCAGGATCTGGTGGGGTTGCATTTTGTGCAAGGGACCAGGAACGCGACAGGGGAAAAGTGAAAAAGCGATCCACTTTGGAAGAGAGAACCAGATGGAAGCACGCTCGCACGGTAGCCCGGCCTGATGCGCCGCCCTGTTGGGCTGTGTCGGTTGTCTCTGAATCTCTGCATTGGGTTGAGCTTCATGTCGTTTGGGCCCCAATATCGCGATCTTGGGAGCTCGAAAGAAGAAAAAAAAAACTACGTAGAGCTGAAGGGGGGCGAAGGATGCACGTGATATTTTAGCCCGTTCTCAATGTTGTCCCTTGTCTTCTTCCCAAGCTTGTGGACCGTTCCGGGCGCGGCCTTCCCGAATCCCCGGGCCTGCCGCAGGGCATTTGCGTCAAGCGCCGGCCTTCGGACTTTTTTTGCTGTTTCGCCTTCACGCGTCCTGTCACACCGCATCTCCTCAGTGTCCTGCTGGGCCCTGAACTCTCTTGAGGGAACGCCCCGCTTTCAGTGAGAACGGCCTTACGTTCCAGGGGACAGCCTGCTGGGGCAATTGGGATGGTGTTCGCCGACGTTTGAGCACGCCACGTCCCCGAGGGTGGTCCTTTGGCCTTCGTCGAGATCGAAGAGGTGTTGGGAGGTAAAACTCCACGTGGTGAGAGAAAGCAAGAGGAGGGCAAACGGTCAAGCAAAGTTGATTTGGAACATCTGCAGCAGCAGCCACCGATGCTCCATGGCCATGCGAGGTCCTGCAAGAAGAAACCTCGGGCCCGTTGTCTGATGCAGCCGCGGAGCTCCCTTCTCTCTTTCCCACTTGGTCCATGTTTCCAAACAACAGCTCCATTTTGAAAACATTTTGTGGGGTCCGCTCCATCGTTGACTTCAAGAGACTTCGGAGTCGGACTGACGTCTTCGTCCCTTGGTCTTTTTTTTTGGTTTTTTTTTTCTCTTTTCTTTTTGGGGCGCGGCCCCTTGTCTGTCAGGGACCCTTGTTTCGACTTCCCAAATCGGAATTGATCAGACTCTTCATGAGAACGCTGACCGCTGCAGTCGAAGCTTCAGGCAAAACGAGTCTGTCTTGTCTCCTGGAAACAGAACCCGCCGTTCTTCCACATGTCCCCGAGGCAATTGAGAGTCGGGAGCCTCGCACGTGGGCTGCTAGAAAGCTCGCTCACATGGAGGTGATGGGGGACTCGGTGAGGCGATTGAGAAGAACTCAACTCCCAAGGCGTGTCTGGAAGAGCGATGATGCTTACGGATCAGTATTCTCGGGGTGACCGGTTACCGAGAGAAATCTCGATGGCCCCACTGCTGCTGCTCGCAACGACGGCGGGATGGGGGAAGCTGGAAATGCGCGGCCTGGGGAAAGCAACGATGATATCGCGATGCTGAACGAGCTGCCAAGCCGCTGCTTTCGCGCCCAACACATGTTGCCCCAAGCTCCGAGAGGACAGCCCTGCCTCGTTTCCCACGTTGTGAAGTGCCGTCGGGAAACGGAGTCTCGGGATCCGGGCTGGCGAATTGTGGAACTGGCGGATGGAAGCGAGGGTCTGGAGTCCAGCGTACCCAGCCCTTGTCTCGGGTTTCAACCCTTCTTTTCCAGGCCCACCCTCTGAGACATCTTGTGGGCGGTGTTCTGTTCCTGTCTTTCGTGGGATGGATTTTGAATCTCGAGACGGCAATTTGCGTTGAATGTTAGATATTTGTAGAGCCAGACTCGCGGGGTTTCTCGATTATCCGTGACGGCAGCGAGGGTCGGCCGGAAGCTAAAGGGGACTGGTTGGAATACCTCGTACTGCCACCTTCTTCGCCTCCGTCCCGAGTCCGTCGGAGAGCTGAGCTTGATGCGGAGCCGGCCGCCAACGGCCAACGGGCGGGTGGGGCCGCCCAAACTTCAATCCATGCAACAGGAGGACCTCCGGACGGACCTCATCCTTCCTGCAAGCGTTCTGCAAGCCGCGGGTTGGTCCTCACTCATCGAGCGTCAAGGAGATAATCGGGAGCTGTGCAATATCGACGCATTCGCTGTTGCCTGAGATCACACCGCATCCACGCGTCGCGCGACACGACACCAACCATCCCGTCTTGAAGTGGGACGGGCTGAATGTCGTCTCCCGTGTCATCCCTGGTAGCGAAGATGACCTTGATGTTGGCCCAGCATGCCAACCTGCTGCGGCTAGACGCAATCTTGAAGCCCATTCTACGAATACTCTGCAGTGTAAGATATCGAAGACAATCGCATCCGGGGCGGCTAAATCCAGCGCAGTTGGGATCGCGGGAAAATACGTGGCGGATGTCATTGTTGGCAAAAGATGGACGACCTCGTTTACAGGGATACTTTGTTCGTCCCTTTTTGTCCGTCGAGGGTGAGAAAGCCGACGGTCTCCCTGCTTTGGGAACTGAATGGTGGCCGTCAAGGAATCGAAGAAGACAAGCTCTCCTCATGGCATCGCTCAAATTGGCATCTTGACGTGCAGCCGAAAGCTCGTCCAGTTGGTCGCCA
Source organism: Dichotomopilus funicola (assembly GCF_033296635.1). Classification (NCBI taxonomy): domain Eukaryota; kingdom Fungi; phylum Ascomycota; class Sordariomycetes; order Sordariales; family Chaetomiaceae; genus Dichotomopilus; species Dichotomopilus funicola. The sequence continues at coordinate 594,889 of NW_026944026.1, forward strand.
ACTAGCCGTTTCTGGATTCCTGCCACCTGGCGCTGTCCTGCCGAATGCAGGGGCCGCCGAAAGCAGGCTGAAGTATGCCCCTTCTCGTGTGAGCCGAGTAAACCCATGAACAGCTTGATCAACTTGCAAATCATCACTAGGCTCAAGATCATAGGAGTTGACGTTCGGATGTTTTGCCATGGTCCAGCCAACCATACGACCAGTGACTTTGCGGTTTCCTTACCTGCTAAGACAGCGCCGGGTAAGGTTTATTCGTAACGGTAGCAACAAACAGGTCCTTCTTATGGGAGAATCAGCCCCCCGACAACCATCTGAGTGACCGCGACTAGTTGGGAGGGAGACTCTTTCTAGGCGAGCAAGAGGTTGATTACAATGAACCCGGCCCAACTCATCATTTTGCAACACCGCTGTGTGAGGGCTGCATCTCACTCTACGGGCCGATTTGAGCCTTGGACAGTACCAACAACCGGGAAATCTCAATCTTTATCATTAGCCGGCGGGTTCGCTTCCTGCTTTCTGGATAACCAAAGAGCGACTTCGTCCAAAGTTCCTAGCGGTCGCTGAAGGCACAGAGACCACCACCACAAGTTGTTGGCTGTTCCAGCGATCTCAGAACGGTGCTGTGAGGAGCGTGTCTTCGACAGAAAGGGCGCGCCCAGACTGACCGTGGTGGGGCGAAGGAACATTCTTGTGCAGAAGAATATTCTTAGAAAGGCTGAAGAACCAGGAGGGGAAGCCGGGGGTTAGCGAACACCGAGGTAAGCGCTTCGGGGCCATGGTGATGTTTTTGTGTTGTGGGAAGTGTCGGATTGACTATGCCCCGAAACTGGAATAAGATGCGTCGACTTGAAACCGTCGTTGGACAGCTGGGGAAGGAGGTGAATTTTAGCAACAAACCCTAGCTCCTCGCCGAGGCGAACATTGCCCTCGACCGTGGGTTTTCTTCAATTGTCGTCATCGGCTTCAACGCCCGATCGGCAGGGGCCTCCCGAGCCAAAAGTTCTTGAGATCCACTCCACGTGCAATGAGCAGCAACAGGAAATCCCATCTCTCTCACCGACCTCTGGAGCGCGCAGGTTGGTGAAGATAGGAACCCGCCGTCGCCCACTCCCCGTCGGCGGGTTACGGGGTTGGCTTCGAGTAATTTGCGTCTTTCCGACGTTAACATTAACGTTAGTTATTCTGGCCTAGTTGGTGGGCGTCTCTGCATTGCACCCGGCCTGCTGACGAATGCAGCCACAGCCCTCCGTTTTGTGACAAATTGTGGCGTCGACGAAGGTTTCTTGAAATCGAAGATCGATGGATCATCGCCCCGTGGCGTCCCCAAGGTCGGCGTAACGGCGGCTCCAAGGCCCGTTGGCCAACACCGGAATCGTCTTCCGTGTGGGCGACCCTGATCAGCCTCCCATTAGTTCGAACTATTTAGCCGGGGGGGGGGGGGGCCTTTGGAGGATGTCGCACGACTGATTACCTTTGGGAAGAGACTTGGCGAATGACCGAAAAAAAGACCAGCGAGAGAGCTTGATGAGCAGCACCTCCGGGAACTTTCGTTGGCGGCAGAATGACGCCCGGCGATTCCAGGGAAAGTTTTGACGTGCCTACGAAAAACCTGAATAAGTTTCTTCCTTATCCTTTGCCTTTTTGCACGGAGGAATGCGACCTAAAGGGTAGGTCCAACACCGTAGGTAGCCCTTGCGGTCTTGGGAAGCTCCAGTCGTCGCTGCCGCAGAGGAAAAGCGGAATTTTCAGCCAATTGCTCTCAATAGGGGTGGGGTTTCAGTGATAGGGAAGGAACTGTCGACTTGCATCTCTCAGTGGGCTTCATTCAGACCTCCCAAAACTAGAAAGAAGGACCGGGCCTAGGAGGTTGCTCAAAATGAGGAGAGTTTCCAATCCTGCAGGTGCGAGTCTCCATTTCGGGGCGGTTCTTGCATGACTCTGCCCAGTAGGTCATGAATTTCGTGGAGCTCCCGCTCTCACTCATATGCCCTTCCCACCCATGTATTTTGTCATTCCCATCGCACAATGGACGTCGGCATCCTTCGACCCCTCAACCCCTCCAAACGCACATACCAATCTCGGCGGAGGCACGGCGCCCAGAGGGCCACACCCGAGGAAGCGACATCAACACATGGTCCCTCGGCAAACCCCAAACTTCCACACGACAGCATGGCCTTGCGATGGCTGCCATGCTCCTCTGCGGCTTAATGGCCGGTTCGCCTAAGGCCTTGGAGGTCAGGGTCCAGGCCAGGGCCCCCGTCCCGCATCCCCGGACTATCGCGCCCATGAAAGCCAAAGATGCTTGATGCTACGGTGCCTTCCCTCCGTCCAGTGCGGGGATGACGGGCCTTCCCCAGACCCAAAAAACACCTAGATATCCACTCGCATCGTCGAGCGACCTCCCGATCGCCCGTCACCCGGCTAGGCAATTCATGATGGATTCTGGGGAAGCACGCGCCGACTCGGATCACACGCATAAACAACTCACGAGTACGTACAAGGAAGCACACGCACAAGCAAATGGACCCTCACACCCACCGGCACCCGACACAGTCCACAATCCGCATCTGCCCGTGGACGACCCGAGGCCGACTTGCCATCTCTCCCTTCGGCCATCATGTGAGTCGCGCGTCTATCATCGCCGATCAACGAGGCACGCCGCCGTGTCCCTTTTTCGACTTGCAATGATTTATGCGGCCGACAGAGAGTTACCGGCATGCGATACCTGCACGGAGTCGGCAAACAAGAGCGAATCAAGTCCGGGAAGGCTAAACCTCTCGCAGTGTAATACAACCTGGGCTCGAGACGGGAACCTACCTTTCCTGTCTTTCCTGTGTAGAGTACGTACGAAGGGTGTGAGGTTGGAGTCGCAGAGCCGAACAGCATGCAACAGCATGCCTGGGACCTTTGGGACGTCTGGAAGCACCATCGAACACCTCGTAGCGCGGGCCACACCGCGAATGATACACCGACTGACGGCTACCTGCTGCGAAAACTACATAGTAGGCGCTTGTCCTCGGTGCCCCTGATTTGGTGTGACATGAGAACGGGGGGTTTCGTCTACCTCTCTCCCGGCCGCCGTGTAAATGTTCGCCGGTGGACGACGCTGTGTGCTGGCTGGGCTGGGAGCTGGATATTTTTCGGTTGAGTGTTGGTCCTGCTGCTCACACTCTCGGTTTGGCGGCAACCCTCGTCGGCCTCGGTGACGTTGGTTGGGACCTGACTCGGATGGCATTGCTGCGGGTATTATATTGGCTTTGCAGTGCAACCTTGAGATAATTTCCGGTCCGTTCCCACCCGCATTCAATTCTGTTCTCAACTGGGTTGGACGCACATCATTGTTTCTGCTTCCGTGTTCCCCAGAAGCGAGATGTCGCTTTCCTGGATTGAGCGGCGTCTCACTGTCCTCGACTCTGGCAAGACGGGGAGACGGACAAACATCGAGTTTCGTGCGGCGTGTCAGGTGCACAATGCGCTCCATGAAGAATCGCGCACAACTAGCAGCAGCTCGCAAGGACAACCCAGAGAGAATGAAAAAGCCGAGCATTCACAAGAGCGAGACGCTTCGGGTCCGTGGATTTCTCGGTGCGGGGCAAGGAGAAGGGGGTCGTCGTCACGGAGGATTCAACGGCGGCAAACCGTTTTCTGCCCTGGACAGACACGCTAACGTCAGCCTCCTGGGTCGACCTGGTTCCGTCAGACACTTCTGCCAAGCCACGGCCCAAAGCTGCTAGCGGGGGTGCAGGTATCGAGACCCTTGCGAGCAACGCGCACACCCCGCTCAAGGTTCCACAGACTTTTCTTCGACCGCGACCCCCCCTTGCTGCAAGGAAGAGAAAGCCACGGTATCCTAGCACCCGGACCTTACCGGGGGCATCGTCGGTGCCAGGCCGTTGGCCCGAGCTCCCAGCGTGTGAGTGAGTCGCCCGGAACACACGCAGAATCACTCTGGGGCAATATATGGGAACCCAGGGGCCCGTCGTCCCCGTCCCCCACAAACCCAGCGAGATTCTTGCTCTCAAGACCTGCCCTACTATCCGTTCTCCGGGACAGACACCTCGCCGCCCAGTTCCCGGTTTTTCGCTGACGACCGCGTGCTTCGCATTGATTCGGAAATTCAACGCGCGCGCCGCATCCCGTCTGAGCCCCCCCACCATCACAATCAATATCACGCGCCGCCGCCGTCGCAGTTACTCCTGCCGCCACTCCTTTTACCACCACCAGCATCACTCTGTGCCGTCGCCCGTTCCGGCCCTGCCGCGGATGCCCTCATCCACACTCCCGGGACGGCAAACCCCGGCAGCTCGGCCAGCCTACGTGGGAGGATACTGGGCCACAACGCCCACCGCCAACGACTGAGGGACGGAGGAAAGAGAAAGAGCGAGAGAGAGATAGGGAGGGAAAGCTTACTCACAGCCGTCAACCATGAATTTCTACGCCGCCTCTGGGATGCCTGTGTATCGGGTGGAACGGGAATCGCGGCCAAAGAGCTCCAAGGTCGCGTCGAAAACGTCGAGGCTTCTTGGCCTCCATAGCCCACACAAGGACACCGCGCCGCCCCCCGTCAGGCCTGTCACGTCATCCGATGTTGTGCCACACGACGCAAACTCGATCGACCGGCTTTTGGACCCCGCCGTTGATGGCCCCCCATCTCCTGAGTGTCTTCGAGAACTGAGCCAGCAGATGAGGCAAGGTTCTTTCCGGGACAAACATCTCAGCAATCAGACCAGTTCGTCGGGTTCATCGTCTCTGCGATCACTGACATCTGCCGATCGACCATCGTGGGAGCATCCACTCGACAGCAGGACGCTGTCTAGGAAGTCCTCAGGGCGGTCAACCTCCAGCAGCATGCCTTCTCGAGAACGACCGGAAAGCGTGCAGATCTTTGGCAAGAAGCTTTTTGCGCGACGGGGGAAGGGGAGGCGCGAGAGCAGCGCGCAAAGCTCGTCGAGCTCGATGTACTCAACCGATGCCGTTGACCCAGCGCTGCCCGCTGCGCAGACTTCGGCCCCAAGCCGGGATTCCACTATCCCAGCGCTCTTTTCTGGCATTCGTCGCAGCAAGCAGGATGCGGCTTCCGACGCGCAACGGAAACTCAACATTTCCATGCCATACAACTTCCAGCACGTAGCCCACACGCAAAAGGACCAGGTTCCAGAGTCTCACATCGTCAGCCGTGAAAATGGAACAGTGTCAGCGGATCCGGGTGCCGATGACATGCACTTTGCCGACTTCTCGACTGATTCGCTGCCACTGGACGAGGAGGATGCGGAAGCAGCTGCAACCGTCGAACTTCGCAAAACCACGTCTCTCACCCGGACCTCGTCGGTGGTGCGAAAGACGTCGACATCCCGTCGGATTCTCAGCCGCTCTCAATCCCAAGATCAGCTCAGCATGAACATTCCTCCGCCGCGGCCTCCAAGATCGCCAGTGGAACGGTCCGCGCCGGGCGGGTCAGCCCGCGGCCTCAGCCGGATTCTTAACCGCCACGAGCGATTTGATTCGGTAGACCGGCCAGTGACGAGTGCGTGCTTCCGCAGTCAGCCGTCGTACGCCGACGCGGGGAGTCCGCCTGCGACATCGTACGGGTTCATGTCAGATATGGACGTGATCCACGAGCACGGTCATTCTACCAGTATTGGCTCTCAAGATGACGCAAACTGGCCGTTGCCTTGTCCCAGCAGCACCGCTTCCGAGTTTACGCTGCCCAACGTGCCCGAGGAAGACGAAAGTACGCCGGCCGTGAAGAAGTCCCGCGCGAGCGTTGCGAGCAACTCTTCTCTCCGCGGCAGCCAGTCAGTTCCCATGCTGAGAGCGCTCGCATCGCTCCAGAATGGCGACTCGGCCCGCCGGCCTAGCGACGCTTCCGACACGGTTGCCCGCTTCGACATGTTTGCTGCGCAACGCGCGCTCCGAGAGTCGTTGGATGAAAATGGCGATTTATTGCCTCGGGCGGATTGGGAGGACGACATCGACTACTGCTACGACCACGAAGCCGAGGCGGACTGCGATTATGAATGGAGCCGCCCGTCGCTTGAGACGTGCAGGGACGGCGAAACGGCCACGCCCGTTGACCACCAAGGTCGAGGGGCCGATTCGTGCAGCGCATCGCCGGCAATGCTAACACCGGCGCAGTTTGACGTGCCGGCTCTGAGTCCCGCGAGTCAGCTTTCGCTGGCCACAGGGCAAGAAGCGATCACGCCGACCGTCGTCACGAACCCAAAGGCCTCCAACTTTTCCTTGCCCAGACTCGACTCTAAGAACCTCCTCCACATCCGGAAGTCATCGGATGCGTCGAGCTTCAAGGAGTCGCACGGTTTCACGCTGTCGCCATCTCTCCTGATCCCCCCGGACTTTCAGCAGCAGATGCTCGCCTGCGAGGCGGAAAGGCAAGAAGCCTCCGAGTTTGCATTCCGTCCTTCCGACGAACCCGAGCTGAACATGGATCCCTCAGCCCTCGTCCTTCAGTACCGCACTAGCGCTTCGACGACCGGCACCGCCGAGAGCAGCACCTCCGCGTTCGACAAGCACAACTCGACCGCCTCCTCTTCCACCGACTACACTCGCATGACGGCGAGTGTATCCTCGCTTGAGATGGAGACCTGCCCTCCGGCACCCGAGCCATTGCAGCGATTCCCATCCCTCGAGATGCCCAGCAAGGTTGAGGCCCAGAGCGCCTTGGCCACGCTCCCCGAGGTCGTGGCACCTAGCCGGCCGTTTGCCCGCCGCCCTCGCTTCAAGACACGCGGCAGCGAGTCCAACTTGCTGATGATGGGCGTGGACGAGCCTCACCCGGCCAAGGCCAGGCCATCGATCCTGACCCGCCGCGGGCGGGCGAGGACCACGAGCCTGAGCACTCCACCCCCATCCAACCAGTACGCGCTATTCCCGCAAGTCCAGCTTAGCGGCAACCGTATCTAAATACGTGTTCAATGTTGTCAACATCCCCGACAATTGTAACGACACACTCACCTAAAATACGCAACATGGCACCACACTTACCACTGGGCGGTGAATAAAACCCCCCCAACGACATCAGAGCATCACAAGCTCTGTCTCCACAAACTTCTCGTTTCCTGTCCTAAAACCTCCTGTCGTTGTCTTGATTAGCATCTGTCAGCGAAAATGGGGATCAAACTATAGACCTGGGATGGATTTTTGGTGCAGGCACGCACTAAAGGCTGGTGGCGCAAAACAAAACCTCTTATCTGGCTCTTTCTCTTTCCTACTTTTCCTTTTCATCCCTTCTCCAGGATCGACTTGTAGTCATTCTGTGTCAAATCACCACCTCACATTTCCTTCCCTGTTTTCAGGCGCCTCTGGTTTTCACTCGGGCCCTCGACCGATACCAAATCACTGTCCTTTCCTAGCTTGATCTTCCCTCGCCCAACCGGAACCAGGATTGTGGCACATTTGTACTGGGTTCGTCTGATAAAACAACCCACTCACCCTCGGACGTTGTCGTTTCCTTTTTTTGTTTCTTCCATTTCGTGTCTTATACTGTTTCTTGTCTCGGCCGGGTCGCATCGGGGCGGGTGACGATGCATTGCCCGTCACACTGGACGAGTACCGGCGTCGTTATTTGTCCATTTTTTTGTCAAGAGCGAGTTTGGTGGGAAGCTTCGATACAACAGCGGCAGCAGCATGGCCTAGGCGGTTGGGGGTTGGTTGGTTGGTTGGTGTATGGACGGATGGATGATTTTGTGGTACTTGGCCCGACGCCTGATCAAGCTCCTCCCGCTCGCCCGCTCGTCGACTGCGATTTTTTCTCTCGTCTCCGACCGGCCGATGCCGAATGGCTCGATTGATCTGGATTGGAAGTGGGGAGAATTGAGCAGCGCTCGAGCGGGTGGGTGGTGAGAGGTTGTGTTTTTTTGTGTGTTGTGAGGCCTGAGCTTCCGGGGAATGATGAGATGATGGACATGATTGAATGATGGGAACCAAAGGTTGCGGGTCACGAGGCGGTTTGGGGAGACTACCATGACCCCGGAAATATAGAAGGGACACGGAGAGTGAGAAAGTGAGAAACAAAAAATTTAAAGGAAACTATTACATAAATCGGCTGGGGTTTTGGTTCGGTTAGGCTTGACCTAGACTGTGGACAGGTCCAAGTCTCCGGGTTGGGGGTTGGGTGTTTGGTTAGGGGGTTTAGGTTTTAGGTATACAGGGTAGAAATGGAAATCCGGGATGGGGACGGCGAGGCCACTGCTGTTGATCTGCTTCCTCCGACTACACACACGGGTCCCCTCTTTTTTTTTTTTTTGACTCCGTTTGCTCGCGTTCAGTTGTGCCATTCTGTGATGAGGTGACTGGCTGGGCTGTTGGGGGAAAAGCAAGGTAGGTAGTGTTGTTGTGTTGTGCATATGCAGCGTCAGATGCACCTACAAATGGGGAGAGGTTATGTATGGAGGAGGTATGGGCGGGCGGATGTGGGTGTATGCATGCGGCTCGGCTGGGAGAGATGTGTCTCTGCTTACAGGCAGGTAGCTGCGGATGGATATCTGTATGAATAGAGAATAGACGATGGCTAGTTTTCCATTATCATTGTATTTTTCTTGAGGCCTCCTCGCTAGGATAGATTCACGGAATCCGGCCTGGAAAATAAGGAGTCCGGACTTGAAGGTCCAAGTTTCCGGATCAAGATGTGTGTTCTATGTGTGGTACCGTACAAAGTACACCACATACATCTAGTCAGTCAGTAGGTGTATAGAGAGGCAGTACCTCTCATCCCTGAGTTCAAAACATCGGAGTAGATCGTAGTGTAGACTGTGTTCTTTCGTGTCAGCGTGGGAGTCGTCCATCTCCCGATCGACCCATCTCATCTCCAAAACGCTGTAACGCTCCTGCAGCCCAGCACAGCCCAGTCTCTTTGCTTTATCATGCAGTGTATTTCTCGGCCTTTCTCCGTTCTGTCGGTACGTAATGTACGGTACTTGTGGACGGACGGCTGTTAAGGGGGGGCGGCCGCATATCATGCGGCCAGCTGCCGGCTGGTCGGGCCCCTTTAGTGGCTCGTGTGACCCGCGTCAGATTGTTGTTTTTACGCCCAGGTACTGATTGGCTCTTGGTTCTTGGTGTGTTTGGACAAGGTCGTTGGGGGGAAACTTCTTCCTTCAGGGGGCTGGGTTTCGTTTGTTGATGGGCACTCCGACTCGTTTCTTCGGCGTGCTTGGGCCCGACGGGCCTAGTTGTTGCTTATGAATCTTGTTATTGGCGTTGTCCTCGACGGGGGGCAAGTTCTCATGCGTCATCTGAGGTCTCCGATGCTCAACCTGGTCAAGCTGCGGAAGTGCGTTAGCGCTGCAGTAGTCTCGGTGTCTTGTTCAAAGGGGGGGGGGGGTGTGTTCAAAAATGCCATGGGGCCCGGGGGTTACCATCGTTTTGGAATCTTCTCCCGCTCTTCTTTTCTTCTTCTTCTTCCCGATCTTTCGTTTTACACTAAAAATGGGTCCACAGCGGATGTGCTGTCTCGGGTCTTCGGCAGTCCCGGGTTGGGCTCGCTCTCGGTGTGTTGGTGGCGAGTTTTCTCGACGACTAGCGAGGCTGATGTCTGAGAATGGGGGTTGACTAACGTTAGTGGATTTTCGGTCCCGGGAAAGGAAAGACAGGTCGGAAGCTAAGTTTTTTGGAGGTGTTACTCGATTCGGATGGGTTTGACAGGACTTTACGATGTAGAATCGATCGGAAAAGAAAAGGGGAGGCCCCGTGGAGGATGGATGGTAAAGCATTTTCGCCTTTCGGAACCGCGTCTATTAGCTATGGGTCCGTTATGGATATGCGCCCTAGCGACGGGAACTTATCCGTTTTTCTTCCTGGGCTTGTTGGATCTCCGTTTGGTTAACCGGCTGGGGATAATAACAGAAGCTTTGAGAAAGTCTCGCGTGGAGGTTGGGATGTCTATGGTTGGATTGCCGCTCGACTTTGCTTTGTTCAATGTTTTTTTAGTTGATGGAGAACCATCATGGAGAACCATCATGTCTGAAAACCACCAAAAATAGAGTGAAAGTCGATGTGGGAAACGCCAAAAACAAAAACTCCAACGGAAGAAACATTAGTGATCTTGGGTGCTCGTCGAAAAAAACTATCACCAAAAGAAGTCACAGAAAAAAAGGACCAAAATAGCAAAAGCTCACCACCCAGCCCTACTGTTATACCGGCCAGTAGAGGTAAATCTGATGGTTACGAAAAGTCCCAAGGCCTTAAGTATGTCAGCCGGGAACTTTTGCTTCGCGTTCGGTTCGAACCTATGCCCTCTTTCCTCACAGTCGTGCAATGAGGGCGGGTGCCTGCCAACTTTTCGACGCTCAAGACTTAACCCCGTCCCCGTCAGGGAATTGAATGATGCGACGCCTGAGCCAAACTCACCACCGGCGTGGTCGGTTTGTAGCCCCATTGGCAGGCGGGTTGGGAGCTGGGTCGTTGGACCTAATTATAGATAGTCTCGACGGGAGGGAAGGAAGGAGATGGATTTTTTAGCGAGATAGTTGGAGCCTGAGGACCTTCGTGAGGAACACGTTCGATACTGTCACTATCACTGAGTGTGATAGGAGTGGGCGCAACTGACCACTACGTAACATCTCCAAAAGAGGGACCATGGTTCGAACTGTCCGGTCGAACCAGGAGTTGCGCCCATGAATCTCACACACTATCTCAACCGTGACACCAAGAAACTCATAGACAACGCTCAAATGGAGTCAATTATACTTGTACACCGACCATCGATACACCGGCCATGGACCGTAAATAACCAAAGCCAAACCAGACGCCTTCCTACGCCGACCAAAACGCAAATCCCGGTATATGTAGCGGCATAGGACAGCTGACCCACAGCCGTCTCCTGAGCCTCCCCAAACGCCGTTGGACGCCGCCACCATTTGAACACTGACACCTTTCCTGTGTCCTTTCCACACATGCGCGCCCGTGGGGGCGTCCTGATGCTGAACCGATGATGTCGACCACGGGCATCCCGTCCTCTGCCCTCCACCGAGGACTGTTTCCACCAGAAGTCAAGCAAACTCGACCACAGCCACCGAAAAGAAAGAAACACACTGCTCACCGCAGTGATTACCTATGCGTATACCCCGAAGCAAAGAAGCCCCCAACCCAGGCCGCCAAGCAAAGACGCTTGAAAACAAGATTTGAACCCGGCAGTCCCCTAAAAAAGAATAGAAGAAAAAAGACATGGTGAAAGAAAAAAACATCAGCGCTACACCCACGCCGCAGCGCCCCAGAGCCCGCGTATCCTCCGGGCAAGCTGGATGTCCTTCTGCATAATCGTCACCCGCTTGGCGTGGATCGCACACAGGTTGGTATCCTCAAACAGATGCACCAGGAATGCCTCGGCCGACTCCTGTAACGCGAGAATCGCTTGCGATTGCCATCGTAGTTCTTCGCGCTCTGGCTGGTACTGGAGGGCGATTTCACGGACCTAGAAGGGAGTCGTTGTTAGTGGGGGTTGTTTAGGGGAGGCGTGGGACCGTCGGTCAAGGAGGGGTAGAGAGGGACCGGGGGGCCGGGACTAGGTAGGGATGAATGAACGTACCAAACGGGCGAAGGGGAGCTTGGACATGAGGAGGTCGGTGTTGGCTTGGTAGCGGCGGATTTCCTTTAGGGCGAGGGTGCCGGGGCGGTAGCGGCGCTTCTTGGTTTGCGGGATTGGGTCGCCTGCTATTGGGGGGGTCAACAAGTGAACTTCGGACAGGACTCAAGGTGGGACGAAACGAAGCGAAAGGAGCCACCACATACGTTGTACATCACTTTTCCTTTGCCGCTTTGCCGAAGCTGCGGCCACTGCTGATGGCCGACCGCGGGGTGAAGCCGCTGCCGCGCCGGAGGCTCGTTGCTTGGTCTTGGACTTGGTCGGCATTGTGGTTGGATTGGGGTACTGGTTTCAAGAATTTTGCGGGCGCAATTAGCGCAGTCGGACGAATGGCGCTGGTGAGTCGGTTATCCGGCGAAAATCGACCAAAGACCTGAGGTTGTGTAGCTTTGCGACGTCGACGATAGCTTAGCCACGTCCTAGCAATGAAAGCGGCGCAAATTGAATTGGCGAAGGAGAGATGCGGTATCGCAGAATGCTGGTATCGGGGAAAGAATGCTGGTAAGAGAGCACTTGGTTTCAACACAAAGTTTAACTCGATAGTTGGCAGAAAGTGGGAGAGAAATTGCTCTCAATTGGGGAGGTTGGGGAAGCTCTTGAGCTTCTCTCCCTTGGGAGACCCGCAGACGCGGGTCAGGCAATCTGAGCTCGCGAGACGCGTTAAGAACTGGCAGGGGTTTTAATGGGGTGGCTGGGCAAGGGACAAAAAGTGCACCAGCCACATGTTAGTGCATTGAGGAACAAGCTGTTCCTCAAAATTCGGGTAAATCGCTTAGTTGCATATGTGGCTAAGTGCCTTAACTGGCGTCATCGGGCGGGCCCTGGATGGCTTGCCGAACTCGCCGCCCTGTCTCGGCTCGCTAACATCCATCGCTGATAAACGATACGGCAGGGGAGAAAGGACACCTCACCCATCGCCGCATTCCATCTGCGCGCCCACACCCCACCAACAAAGCTTCAGCAAACTGTTGCTTCCCCAGTTAACTCTGGCGCAAATGCTCCCCGCCGCTCAAAGAGCTCCAACACCCTTAAACTACAAATTTCCAACTGCTCACTGCACCCTGCAACCTGGGAGTTCTCCCACCCTGCTGCACATCGCCTGCGGTTGATTTAGCTCCCCGAACTGGGCTGTATCGCACAGCGCCGGCATCCCGGACCGCATCGAACCCAAAGTAACAAGTTCAACCCCCCGACATCAAAAGTAGCGACCACGGCGCCACCATGGACCAAATAATGGGAGGCGGCGAAGGAGGGTTCCCGCTCGAGACGTGGTTTTGGGAGATGCCGTTCTGTACGCGCTGGTGGACAACGGCGACGGTCCTGACGAGTGGACTAGTGCAGTGCCAGCTTGTTACGCCGTTCCAGCTCTTCTACAGCTACCGAACAGTATTCCAGAAGTCAGAGGTGAGTTTTGGCTCTAAATTCCCGTTAGCCCGACAGCTCCGACTGCCGCAGGCGTCACACAACTACACAAGCCGGCCGCATTAGAGAAGAGGGAACAAAGAGCTAAATCATATAACCCCGGCAGTACTGGCGTCTCCTCACGACCTTCCTCTACTTCGGCCCCATCTCCATCGACCTCCTCTTCCACGTATATTTCCTCCAGCGCTACGCCCGGCTGCTCGAAGAGTCCTCGGGCCGGTCGCCCGCCTACTTCTCCTGGCTACTCGTCTACGCCATGACCAGCCTCCTGCTCCTCTCCCCGTTCGTCTCGATGCCCTTCCTCGGCCACCCGCTGTCCTCTACGATGGTGTACATCTGGTCGCGCCGCAACCCGGACACGTTGATGAGCTTCTTGGGGCTGCTTGTCTTCCGCGCGCCCTACCTGCCGTGGGTGCTGATGGGGATTAGCTTTGTGCTGCATGGCACCGTGCCCAAGGATGAGCTTATGGGGGTCATTATTGGACATGTGTGGTACTTTTTTAATGATGTGTACCCACCGCTGCATGGGGGGTCCCGACCGCTGGATCCGCCCATGTTTTGGCGCCGGTTGTTTGGTGAGTTAGTCCCTTCAGGTTAGGTGTTTATGTGATTGAGCTCAAGGCTAACTCGCCATTGCAGAAGGACGACCCCGCGAGGAGACAGCCAACGGCATCAATAACGAGATCGCCATGGCTGGGGCTGAATTCCCACCACCAGAGGTACGGTAAATGATTGGGGAAGAGATGCGATGTACGATGGTTCAGCACTTGGCGAAGCAGGCGGGTTTTTCTTTGATGACAACTTCAGTGCTGGGTGCTCGGCGTTGAAGGATGGGCAAACAGTACACGGCGCATTTGGGGGTCTTGCATACAACATGGGCGTTTTGGTTTTGACTTGAAAGGGAAGAGATGATCCAAATGAGAATCAAGGCATCCGCGGGAAAGGAGGAGCAGCTGCATAGGAGGGACAAAGAGCACAAGCGAGCGAAACAATCGAGCAGATGCAGGCAGCAAACAGTCTGCAAAACGAGCTAGACAGGCTTAGAAAGTATCGATCTAAATAACGCTTCGAATTTTCGAACTGAAAGATCCACCCCTGAAAACTTGATAAACGCTCACTTCGCAACATATCACTCATCCATTCATTCATCTAGGCGGCCAAGAACTGCGACACGTACTCCTGGCGGAAAGGGTTTGCGTCCAACTCCCCAGACCGGTTCAGAGGCGTCCACTTAGGTTCCTCCTTGAAGAGGCGCATGGCCTGGATGTACTGAGCGAGTGGCCGTGTTAGCTAACCCTCCGGTGACCAAGTGTACCAGATAACCAAGGGAAACTAAAGAAGAAGAAAAGAAAAAGAAGAAACTCACGTTATCCTCATCAGTCGTAAACCGATGATAAATGCCCGCCGGCAAAATAATCAAATCGTCCTTCTCCAGCGCAATGCGCACCCACCGATCCCCCTTATCACGCACGTCAAAGTAACCCCTCCCGTCGCGCACATAGCGGATCTCCTCGTCCTCGTGCAGGTGCTCGTCAAAGAAGGACTTCACTTTGGCCTCGTAGATGTCGCCCATGCGCTCCGGGGAGACTGTGATCTCGTCGCGGTTCTTGTACCCGCGCTCCGCGGCCAGGGCGTCGACGCCTGCGATGGAGGAGATGTGGAAGTAGAGCACGCCGAGTGAGGAGAGGTCGGATTCGGAGAGCGGGGAGGAGGCGCTGGTGGCGTCGTGGGGGAGACGTTGGTCGCCCTGGGGATGGGTTAGACTCGGTTTGTCAGGGGTCGGTTGCCCGCGAGCGAGCTTTATATTTTCTTATTCCGTCGTCGCGGTTCTTTTACTTTATGGGTCAAGATTTCAACAGGTCCGTAAAACTTACCGGGAGGTTGTCGTAAAAGTAGGCCTTCATTTTGGCAAATCAAGTTTTCAACGTTGATATGAGTTGAGGGTTTTGGAGTTTGGGGGTTGTGAGTTGAGGTTTAATCACATTTGAGATGAAGCAAACCAGGGCGGGGCTCACAGCTTAAATCTGGTGGTGAGGGGCACTTTCACACATCCCGTGGCACCCCTGCGAGCCTCTTCTCCAGCAAGCCAGCTGCCTAACCATGCTCACTTCCAGCGCAGCAAGATCCCCCAATTGGGTTACTCAGCCGTGGCACGGTCACCCTGCAAAGTCATACAGCCAGGAGCGTATTGGGCAAAGAGCTCGAAATTCAAGGCGTCCCTCATGCAAAGCCCCACCGTTGTTAACGTTATCCCCGAGATCAGCGGAAACCGAGGGCAAAAAGGTGAGATTTCGAGGTTTGTTGGATCCGTCTGTTCCGGGTCATCGACAAAACTGTCTGGTGAATTGCGCCATTCCGGCCCGGGGAGAGACCGGGAACAGGGATGACGACGCCAAGGAATTGCCGGTGTAAGTGATGTCACGTGATACCCCTAAACGGGACCACCAAGGTATGAGTTCCCCAATTTCACCCTAAAATCCCCCTTTCTTCACCCAAATATACAGCAAATCCTACTCCTTCGAACCAAAAACCCCCAGCCTCCTTACCACCCCCTCCCACGTCTCACCACCCCGCTCCCCCTCACCACCCTCCACCAACAACCCCCTAATAACCCTCACAACCTCCTCCTCCGTCCCCCTTACCTGCACCATCCCATCTCTCTCCCTCAGCGTAACCGACCCATCACGCAACGACTCAAAGTCAACCGTAACACCCAACAGCGTGCCAAGCTCGTCGTTACGCGCATACCGTTTGCCGATGGACGCGCTGGACGCGTCGATGACGTTGGCGATGCCGAGACGGCGGAGGCGGGCGGAGAGTTGCTGGGCGAGGTGGAGGAGGGGGGGGTGTGTGGAGAGGGGGGCGATGAGGACTTTGGTTGGGGCGAGGGGGGAGGGGAGGGAGAGGACCTAGGGGGAGTGTGTGAGTATACTATGTGGGTATGGGGGAAAAGAAAAAAAGGGGATTACTTACGGCTCTTGCGGGGTCGTCGGGACGGTTCCAGTAGACGTGTTCTAAGAGACAGTAGAGGATGCGGCCGATACCGAAGGATGGTTCGATCACGTTAGGGGTGTACTCGTGTGTGGTTTGGAGGCGGGTGATTTTGGAGATGGAGAGCAACTCGTTGGAAAGCTGGACGCTCGTGGAGTGATCCGACAAGGGCGGGGTCTTGAGGGTTACTGAGCCTGTCTCCTCTAATTTGGCAGCCAGTTGCTCCAACGCCAGCTGGTCTAGAGCATAGAGCGCCGACTCAATCGTCTTGAAATCCTTCTTGAACAAAGGGCCCAGACGCTTCTTGTCGAGGACACCCTCCCATTTCTCAACCGTAATCGGCTCAGTTAGCGTCCCCTTGACGACCAGTGGCGTGCCGGTATACGCCGAGTGCACCGTCAAGTCGTACGCGCTTCGATCAGCACAACCCACACACTCGATCCAGCCGTAACTGGTGAGTAGTTCGGCGTCCCAACAGTCAGTCGCGTAGTGCGCGATCTCGTTGGCCAAATGCTGCCGGAACCGGATCTTGGACCGGTCCGCGCCGAGCCGGAGAAGGAACAGAAAGATCCTACCGAGGAAGTAACCCAGCGTTTCGTTGTCGATGGTCTTCGCCGCAACCGCATCCGCTATCGACACGGTCCGCGGCGTGGTCTGGCCGGATAACTGGGTGTCCCGGTCCAGCAGCGGTAGCTCCAAGGTGCTGACCTCGCCAAAGCGAGGGTGCTGCTTCTTCTTGGGATCGACATAGTGCTCAATCTCGGCGAGGACGAACTCGCGTACGCGCAGCAGACCAGTCCGGGGGGAGATCTCGTTGCGGTACGACTTGCCGATGCTGGCTGAGGCGAAGGGCATGGCGCCCTGGTTGTAGTCGAGCAGTTTCTTGAAGTTGAGGAATTGGCCCTGGGCGGTTTCGGGGCGTAGATAGACGGGGGCGGCAGCGCTGGGGCCGATGGTGGAGCGGAACATGAGGTTGAAGGGGACAGGTGGGAGGACCAGGTTGTTGTTTTCGGGGTTTCGGATATCGTGGCGTTGGATGAGATCGGTGAGGCCGTCGCCGTCGTAGCTGTCAATCTGGAAGAGGATTCTTTGAGTTACAGCCCCAACCTTTTTACCCTTGTGGTACATGACTAGACGGTAAAGTCAGGAATTCAAGGGGCCTAACGAGCCTCACCTTGGCTAATATGTCGTTGTACTTATCAATTGTGGTCTGGTCCAATTTGGGTGAATCTTTCACAAGGCCACGAGTACCTCGAGCTAGCCTCGCCTGGAGAACGTTTTCGACGAGATGGTCCGCCCTTAGATAGTCACCTAGACTTCATATTAAAACGCCAGGTCCCTCCTAAAGAAGTCTTTCAAAGGCAATGAAATAATCAGTCTACCCTTTATAGGATCTTTGCACATCCAATCGGCAAATTTATCTACATGGCCACTCGTTTGAAGCACAGTTTCCGGGGTGATCACCGTACAATCCACCTCCAGCATGTTTTCTTCAAGCACAAAATGCTTTCTCCAAGTGTCCACGATGTTGGCCTGCAGGGCACAGCCGGGAGGGCCATAGTCAAAAAGGCCGCGATTGTCGCCTTTGAAGTTTGGAGAGAGTCGATAGATCTCAAAGGCCTCGGTAAAGAAGAAACGGCGCTTCAGGACGGATTCGAAGAGCTGGCGGTCGAAACGGTCGCCCTTGAGGGTTGTTGTGGAGGTCATGTTGGGCTGTGGGTGACTCAATTAACCTACAAATGTTCAATTGGGTGCCGAAATAAGAATTGGGAGATGTTCGATGGAGGTTCAGTGAGTTTTATAAAAGAAGTGAACCGACGAAGCCACTAAGACGTGAGGAGGCAGTGCTCGTGACTCATTGGTGACTCTCAGGCCCATTCCAGAAGTTGTTGGCGCTTGTTTCGGCGTGTTCTTCATTTTGCCCGTTTAGGAAGTTCCCATAGCAACTACTCGCTTTCAATCCGAGGCACTCAGTAACGATTGAATCTCATCTTCTAGTTCATACTCGCCTTTGTACCGCACGAATCTGGAGATTCCGGTCTAATAACGTTATTTTACTAGGTACCTAGGTACATACCGGCGTTCCGTCAAACCAACGACATGCTGTGAACCAACGACAAGAACCAACAACATGAAGAGCCTGACCACCCCCACAAACAAACATATCCCTTGCTAAGGTTCATTGCCATCCCGCACCACCGAACATCACCGTCATACCCCATCACCACCAACCTCGTCCCATACAATGGCCGACCGCGACGTGGTTCCGGACGAGAACCTACTCCAGCATATCTTCGCCAACAACCAGCCCTCTTCAACATCAATCATCCTCCAAACCTGGGACAAGTGCATATTCACCGCCATCTTCCCAAATCCCCTCAAAAACGGTCAACATTCATGCATAGTTCGGTTAGAGGCCCGAAATGGCGAGTCTACCCCCATGCAAGAAATCGCTGCCACCTACATTCCCGGCCTTGTCCTCGAGACTCTCCAAGTCGGCAGCGCAAGCAACGAACAAGGGAGGGAATTCGAGTTTTGTGTTATGGAGTTTGTTGAAGGAATCACCTTGCAGGAAGCTTGGGATAAAATGACTGGCGAGGACCGGATATCTGTCACCGCCGAAGTTGTCGAGGCTTTGTCGAAGCTGCATTCTGTGCGACTGTCTGACGCCAAAGTCCAAACGATTCTGCGTCGGGTACTTGGTGAAGGAGGTGACGAGGTTCTTGAGAAGGCGGTTATCGGGGGGCTCTCAACGGGACTTTTGAACGATGGGCCCGCTTTGCTGTCTGCTATCGAGGAGAGGCGGAAGTTGAAGAAGCCTTTCTACGCCATTCAACCACTCGAGAATCCAAAGGGACTTGTAATCGAGTCCAGTTTTGAAGATATTGGCTCAACCACAGTCAGTGATGCAGACATGGAGCAATAGCCGAAAGAAGCGGTATTCTGCCACAACGATCTTACGCCTCGCAATCTAATCCTCCAGTCCAGTGAAGGCCCCGGCGGAGATATGAAATACAAGCTTGTCGCCATCATCGACTGGGAACTTGCTGGCTTCTACCCTCCATCGTATCAGCTGAGCCTACAAGATACGTATCTAAGCGGCGGTAATCAACATCTTTCGTTCTACTTGCTACTCAAAGAACGAATGAAGGACACCGTTCCTGCATCTCCGTCGCAGGTTGCCCTCTTGCGAGCCATGGAGCTTATCTTTGAGTCGCAGCAGCGGAGGTTATGAGAGGGCATGAACGTCCCCGCCAATATTCGAAAGAGGTTTAGGGAGATGCTGCGGTTGTCCCGGGACGAGCATCCGTATGTGGGCTGGAAATGCGACACAGAGGGGGGAGCATTCCCCGAGCTCTCGCGGGCTGATGCTGAGCAACTAGAGGATGATGTTATTGAAGAGATGGAGAAGAGAAGAGAAGCAAAAGCTAAGCTAGGTTAGTTTTACCTGTGAGACTTTCGGCACTCTTTTATCACAAGTATATAGAGTACTGGGGAAAGATCGAGGGCTAAGATGGAGGCCGGAAGTAATGACCAGTCTCAGAATTGGGATCCTTTGATGCTGGACGTTGTGTGAACGTAGCGGTGGACAGAAGTACTCGCCTCGACTAAGTGGGTTAAGTATAGAGGAACACGGCCACGGAATCGTAGCTAAGTGCTGTCGTACCTTAGGTTGTTTCCCTCTCTAACCCTGCTACTTAGGTTAGAATCTGTGTTGCCGTACTTGCCAATTCTAGGGAAATAGCATTGGCCCCGAATCCCGGAGTGGAACTTGGGTGGTATTTTGATCTTGCCTTCTTAGGTTGTTTCTAGTTTCGACCATCACAAACGCCGTTTACCACGGTAATCATTTTCTTCGTTCTTCACACTTCTATCGCGATCGATTAAATCTGCAACGCAACGGTAATCAGTGTCCTTCACGTATGTCCCCCTTACCCGAATTAACTCGGTTCTTGGTTAACCCGGGGCCGCTGTTCTCTCTTCCGTTCGATTTCTTGTAGAGTCGCGTCGTTCTAACACTCCAGATCGCATTAGGCACGATACCAAATCGAGGAGTACTTGACTTCGAGCTGCCATCTCTCAGCATTCCAAAAAGCGGCTGATCGCCACCCTCAAGCACTTTACCACAACGACCTTCTTTCGGGCAACCTCCCGAGTTTACGATGGCTTACTTCCTACTCAAGAGGGGCGTTGGAATGTGCCACACAGCCATTACAAGGCTTGGAGCATTTCAACTGCCACTGCGAGGACGAGACGAGATATCGGCCTTGCCCATCAGGAGCTTGGCTACCTTAGGTACTCTATCGGTATCTCAGAGAGCCAGGACGTGCCCCGTCCCGACTAGGCCCAGCGCCACTGTCAGATCATTCCACGCCAGCACAGTGGTATATGAGCGCAACTGCGACTATGGCAGACCTTGCACTTGTATCGAATGCATGGAACACGGAAGGAACCCTCTCTGCGGGGTCTGCAGGGTCAAACCTGCTGTGCGTCAAGTTACGGCGTTAAACGTCCTGATGTTACGCCGACACTACGAGCTAATCGTTACTTCATTCTGCGAGGGATGTTATGAAAAACTAGGGGAAGAGGAACGAATGACAGAAGATATAGAGGGCGACAATGAGGAAAAAAAAAAAAGATACGAGTGCAAAAGCTCGCCATGGCCCACGATCTAGCGAGGTTGAGAGAGTTGAGTAAGCTGATGGAACATATCAAGAGCCTGCCGCCCGGAAAGCTAGTTCCGGTTCGCTACGCTGTCCAGAAGTTTGTCGGGGAAGAAGGATTCCAGAACGATGAGAAACAGTACCGGCAATGCCTTTTTCGCGAACTGTCTCAGGAATTACGAATTGTGAAAGTCGGACGGAGGTACATGTGTGATAAGGAGCGAGTTGACGCGATGGACTTCGATTTATGGATCCTCCATCGGTCGATGTTCGGTGTGGATGACAACATAATCGAATCCACTGAGTTTATTTAGGGCACTTCAATGTAGGGTAACTGCCTGACATCACCATGTCGGTGGCTGTCACTGGTAAGATTTGCAATGTGTAGGTAGTTGAGGTTATAATCTGGTGGGAGGGAGGATAAACGGTGAAGGCGAGCCAGATTTGGCATTCAGGACTGCAAAACAAGGAATTTTTTCCCAAAACGGCACAGTAGGCACATCTAATATTCCGATGTAGGAAGAACGAAAAAAAAAAAAAAAACAGTAAACCAGCATCCTGTGAACATTCTAAGCTCATTTGTAGTTGCCTCCTAGCACACTAAGGTATCATGACTGGTGGTCGATATTGCGGAGAATCCATCAGATCCCTGCTAAAGTTACCTACCTGTATGCTTGGTGTCCCCCCGCTCGACCCCTCCACAACCAACCTCAACAACCACAAGACACACCCGCTTTTGTGCAATCCGCCTCAATCACCTAGTATAATGAGGCGAACCATCATATCATGACCAATATTCGCCCCCTGTGATGTTGGATGGTTAAATCATCAATGCGCTGCACTCCGGCTAATGAGCAGAGAATATCCCCCCGGAAGGGTTAAATCGAGACAACACCTCATCGGCTACACGCACATACTCATTCATCCCCCCATGCTTGAGATGATACTCCACCGTTGGAGATAACGACCCACGATGGATTCACGAGAAACTCAAGAAGCGGCATCTACCGCTACGCCCGATGCGTCTCGGATGAAGCTTCAGCTCCCAGCGAGCTGCGACCCTCCACAACCGGGAGCGTCCGTCAAGCCGCTGGTCTGGATTGTTCGTCGCTCTCTCTCTCTTGTGACTACCCCCCAAGACCACATTTGCTAACTGTCATATATTATCTAGGTATTCGGAGGCACCGGCCACATGGGCCGTTCCCTCGTCAAGTGCGCCCTCGCCCACGGCGATTCCGTTACCACAGTCGGGCGGGTCCTCGAGACCAGCCCCGAAGCCATCGCCTCACTCAACAGCGACACCTGCCTCGGCCAGCTCTGCGACGTGCGCGACAGCGCCTCCGTCGCACGCGTCATCGAGCACACGCTCGACCGCTTCGGCCGCATCGACTGCATCGCCAATTGCTCCGGGTACGGCGTGATCGGCGCGTGCGAGGACCAGGACGAGCACGACGTGCGCAACCAGTTCGAAACCAACTTCATGGGCACCCTGCATATCGTGCAGGCCAGTCTGCCCTACTTCCGTCAGCAAAACGGCGGCCGCTACCTAATCTTCAGCTCCACCTCCGGCGCGCTGGGCGTGCCGGGTTTGGGCCCCTATTGCGCAACCAAGTACGCGGTTGAGGGTTTGATCGAGGCGATGTTGTATGAAGTGGACGTGTTTAACATCCGCGCGACGCTGGTGGAGCCCGGGCTGGTGCGCCGCGATGAACCGGACTCCAAGACCAACCCGCTGCCGACCTGGGGCCATTTTCTGATCAAGCCGGCGAGCGAGGCGTATTCGCACGCAACCTCGCCCGCGCTGCATGCGAAGCGGATGGTACAGTGGCTTGGTGACCGGCAGCCGACCAGCGCTGTCAAGTGTGCCGAGTTGGTCTGGCAGCTGGGCCACTGCTCGTACCCGCCGCTACGCTTGCTGCTGGGGAGTTATGCTATTGAGAGTATCCGTGACCGGTTGCGGTCGGTTACGGAGGAGTTGGAGGATTGGAAGCACCTGAATTACCCGGCCGCTCCGGATGCGCCCGGCGGTGATGATAAGGGGGAGAAGGCAGAGCGCGATGAGAAGAGTGGTAGGGAAGATCAGGGGGGTGCGGAGGAAAAGGACGATGGTGGTGGTGAAGAAGAAGAGGAAAAGGACGAGGTTATGGGAGAGGGAGAGGGAGAGGCTGATGGAGATGGTGAGAAAGAAAAAAGGCGGGAAAATGACGATGCTATGGAGGGGGTCACTTCTGATGCTAATGAAGGCGGGGAGATTGTGGTAATGGAGACAACGCCTGGAAGGTGAGTTTGACCGGAGTTTCTTGGTCGCCGTCAGGATTGGATCATGTTATCTGATGAGGCTCATCCATCTTGATACTGTGGTATAAATATTTTGATAGTGAAAATACCGACGTCTAAGACGGCCCTAGTTACTGCCACTTGACCTACCACTCGACCGCAAGTAATTTACGATTGATCATCTAAGATCACTCTATTTCGGTTAGTGCCTTGAAAATAAATAAAGAAATGTAAACCCACGATTCATCAAGATCAGTCGACAACATCGTGGTCAGTGTGATGGAAAATGAGAGAAATTGAAACACAGGCGATAATGTGATTGGCAATGCGGTTAACGTGGTCGACAATGGGATGGACTATGTGAAAATGGTGCAAGTTGTGAGAGCGGTTTGGCATCCCCTTCTCTTGCCGTCCTCTCCATCGGACGACTAGCATTGCTTGGATGGCATTGCTTTCGCCCAACCTCGCCTTTCCAGACACTACAATGGTCTTGCCATGACCCAATGGCCCGACTGGCTGAGTTGTTTAATCCATTGGTGAACACGCCGCTGTGACCTTTCACCGTGTTTAAGTTTTGAAGGCTCGTTTACTGGGGGACGAGCTTGATATATGGGGCTTTATTAGAGCGCGACCACTGTCATTCTGGGATTCTGTTATCTGTAGTCTCTCTATCCCGTAAGTGTTGATCGAACAACTTAACGGGGGAGCGGCGTCCCGATTAAAAGATTCTAGAATGCAAACAAGCATTTTCCCGTGACAGACCCACCCAGACCGCCCCACATACCAGGGCCAAGCCGAATTCAGGGGAGCCGGGGGCCAGCCAGGGGAGGGCCATGGAGCACTGGTTTCGAGTTTCTTTGGCCAATTTACCAAGATTTCCACTCCTCGTCCCGTCTCTTCAACTCCGCCCCCGACACGCGTTCTCGCCCCGTCCGACCGTCTCGACCGCCACGATAATATCCCACCCTACTTTCTTTGTTCGCTTTATATCGGGCGACAAGAGAGTTCCTGAGTTGGGTTTCGTTGGTTATTTCGCTTTGCGCTCTCCCACGCAAACACGAGCCGCTGCGCCCGCTTGCGCCACATCCCGATCGCTAGTTTATCCTCCCCCCGCCGCGCTTGTGCTAAGGAACGGATAACCTCGTCGGTCCATCTGTTCCTCTGCGAGCAGGTCACACGAGACTCCCGTTTCTGGAGAGATAGAGCAGACGCTTACCTCTGCCGCACCGCTTGATTTGGTGGCTGCACACTCGTCGCTCGTTTATCTTGTTTCTGCCGGGTTTTTATCAGTTGTACACCGAAAGCCGGAATCGAACTACACACCGATAAACCACCATGTCCAACAAAAAGAACGAAGATATCGAGATGCGGGCCGTGGATGGCGGTAACGAGTTCGCGGCCGAGAAAGACCCCTTCCTCGGCCGGAGTTCTCCCATACCATCTCGCTCTCGTGGCGGTAGCCAACCCCCGGTTTCGATCGACAAGATCACCAACAGCCCGCTCGCGTCTATCTTGGCCTACTGCCTGTCGTCTATCAGCATGACGGTTGTGAACAAATACGTCGTGTCCGGGTCGGCGTGGAACTTGAATTTCTTCTATCTTGCTGTTCAGGTGGGTAGTCCCTTTTTATCTTGAAGGGGGGTAGAGGGATAAGATAATAGAGGGATAGGGGGAGAAAGGGACAAACAACCATGAACAATAGGTTACTGACTGTGTCTAGTCGCTTGTTTGCACTACTGCGATTCTCCTTTGCAAGCACACCGGGCTCTTGAAGAACCTGGCGCCATTTGACTCGACCAAAGCCAAGAGATGTGCGTGTTACCAATTACTGTGAAGGACTCGACAAGTTTGACTGACAAGATTTTGTCTTCAGGGTTCCCCGTTTCTCTCCTCCTCGTCGGCATGATTTACACCGGCGCCAAGGCGCTCCAGTACCTCTCGGTCCCGGTATACACGATCTTCAAGAACTTGACCATCATTGTGATCGCTTACGGCGAGGTCCTCTGGTTCGGCGGTAGTGTGACCCCGCTCGCGCTTCTCTCGTTCGGCCTGATGGTGCTGAGCTCTGTGGTCGCTGCGTGGGCTGATATCCAGGCCGCTATCGATGGCGCCCACTCTGCTGAGACTTCGGCTGCCCTTGCGACCTTGAACACTGGATATGCGTGGATGGGCATGAACGTCGTCTGTACCTCGTCGTACATTCTCGGCATGCGCAAGGTCATCAAGAAGATGAACTTCAAGGACTACGACTGTATGCTTGTGTTGCTCTAGCTTGGAAAGGATATTTTTGCTGACCTTTTTTTTAGCCATGTTCTACAACAACCTCCTCACCGTTCCCGTGCTCGTCGTCTGCTCCCTTTTGGTCGAGGACTGGTCGTCCGAAAACCTGGCCCGCAACTTCCCCGAGGAGACCCGCAACAAGCTGATGATTGGCATGATCTACTCGGGTCTGGCCGCCATCTTCATCTCATACTGCTCGGCCTGGTGTATCCGCGTGACCTCGTCGACGACTTACTCGATGGTCGGCGCCCTCAACAAGCTCCCGATCGCCGTCAGCGGGCTCATCTTCTTCGACGCGCCCATCACTTTCGGCAGTGTCAGCGCCATCTTCATCGGCTTCGTCAGCGGTCTCGTCTTCGCCTGGGCCAAGGTCCGCCAAAAGGCCCAGGAGGCCGGCATCCTGCCCACCAGCAACAAGCCCACGATGAGCGCCAGCGCACAGAGCAACCGGGACGCCAACTCTTGAGCGGAACGTGTCCGTGTCCGCGTCTAGCTTCCAGGCCTCTTGCATCGATATTCGCTACTTCGACGGAGTCCCGACGGCAAACCCCCCCCCCCCCTGCGATTCAGTATCCCGCACCCAACCAACCCTAGGGAGACTCACAGACAGACGCCCGAGTGCTCCGAAGCGGCGGCCAAACATATTTGCTACAGCCCGATTCACAACGCTTCCCCGCCCCTCTTCTTGTAAATCACTTTTTATTGACTCCCTCTCCGAGCCGGTTTTACCTTTTACACCATTATAGTCAACGATCTACCTTTCAAACATAGAAGCTCTGGCACGCAGTACTGGGAGACAAAAAGGGGGGATTATTGGCTTCCTTTTTCTTCTCTTCTACTTTTTCTCCTTCCCTTTTTTCTTTTTACTTTTTTTACTTTTAAAAAGACATAAACGCGCGCATGACTGGCGTTTCTGGGGTTGTCCAACGAATGGATGGATGTATGGATGGACGGACGGACGGATGTCAAATCGGTTCCAGCGAGGACGAGGCTTGCTCTTGGCTTTTTTGGAGTTTTCGAGTTTCGCTCGTTGGAGTCCGAGTCGGCGGGAGGGCGATGGCAACAAATATTGATTGGGATTCTTTCATGGTGTGGGTGGGTGGGTATGGGGTGAAGGATAAGGGGAAGATGACATGTGTGACTGGAAGCAGTCGGTGGTTGTTGTCTGGTTTGGGTTTGGTCGGGTAGTTTTTTGACTGGGTAAGTAGAATAGTAATGTAACATGATGGATCAAGTCAGTATGATTTTTGGAATTGTTTGATGGTGTGATGTGCATGTGCAATGGGGGTTACAGATGTAGAATGTGACTGTTGTTGTTACATAGTATCATTGTGACTTGGCATTAGGTATTACCTGTCCTATTGGTATTGTACACACACACCCCGACAACCCGATCGAATCAAGCCGTCCAAAGGCCCCTTTTCTACGCTGTCGATATGAATACCCTCCTCTCCTAAACCATCATCATCCTATTCTTCTTCGCTTCACGCCACACTATCGCCCTGCCAAGATGTCGTCGAGACAAACAACAACCCGTCTAAACCAACCAAACCTATCTGTTCAAAAAGCAGAACTCGGCACCAACGCATTCCCACTCTCACTCAACGTCCACAGATTTCGATACCACCCCACCGCGCCGCCCACAAGCAGCGTGTAATACGCCACCGTCCACAGAATACTCGGTCGACTCCGTACTCTCGAGAATGTCCTCCCCGTAGCCGGGCCTGGGCCCGTGTCATTGCCAGTGTCCGTAGCACCATACCCTTCCCCCGCATTACCTCCATCACCCCCAGCACCAGCATCCCCACCCGCCAAAACCGGCACACCAGCGCCCGTCACGGGCCCCTCCTCCTCCTCCTCCTCATATATCACCTCCGGCTCAACCCTCCCCCGAACCTGCGGCAAACCCATACAATTACAAAACGCATGCACCGCGCACACAGCCACGAGCGAGCCCGTGCGGAGAAACAGAAAAGTAGCATACGCGCCGAACAGCGTGGTGTAAGCGAACTGGAAGGCAGAGCGGATCAGGGCGTGCGCGATGGGAACGTGTGGGTGGGTGAAGCGGAACTCGTAGAAGTGGTGGACGTGGGCGAGGCCGAAGAGGATGGGGGTTAGGAAGATGATTTTTGTTGGTGAGAGGGAGGGGGATCCCGAGGGAGAGGGGGAGGAGAGGAGGGCGAGGGGGATGGAGGCGGTGCGGAAGAGGATTTCTTCTGTTATGGGGCCCTGTTGGGAGGGGATATTAGTACGTGATTGCTCAACTTAGATGGGAAAGGGGGATAGATAAACATACGGCAACGATATTCCTGAACGTTGTCCATTCCCCCCAGACCTCCGTCACCGGCGCCAGCCGCGCCCAGTCCTTCCATCCCCGGTCCACCAACAAATAACTATACAACGGCCCAGCAAACAACACAGCCGTTAACCCCACAGCCCGCACCGTCTCCCAGACGCCCACAGGCCACAGACCCATCAGATGCAGCGCATCTTTCCCACTCACGGCCTTCCCCCCATCTCCACCCCCATTCCCCGCGCGCAAGAGCACGAAAAAAGTCACGACGCTGCAAGTCAGACACGAGAGCGTGACGGAACGGATGCGGGCGCGGATGACGGAGGGGGCGTCGCGTGAGAGGGTGAAGGAGGGCCGGGTGGTGCGGGATAGGTAGAAGGGGACGAAGTAGCCGAGGGCGTAGAGGATGAGGAGGGTGTAGGCTGTTGAGGCGGGGAGTGAGGGGAGCGGTGGTGGGGGGTCTGGGAGCATTGGTTAGATGTGGTTATTATGGAGATGTGGTTTGATGAGATTTGGGGGAGGTTAAGGGGGGGTTGTGTGTGTGAGTTAGGTGGGAAGTGAGTGAGTGAGTGGGCGGGTGAGTGAGTGAACGCAGGGTGTGAGTGAGGAATGGACCATCCTGACGATACTTCGGAGAAGAAGCACGTGGTGGTGAGATCTAGGACGAGACGCTGTGGAATCTCGAATGTGGAACGATGCAACAAAAGATGCTAGAGGGTACAGAAAACACTCACCCTTGTGCCAGGGATTAAGCCTGCGCAGAGCATCCGTGATGGCAGGCATCTCGACAGAAGACCAAAAAGACCAAACGAAACCTGAAACCCTCCTCGACGACAGGCGTCGTTTCGTTGCGAGTCAGTCCGCAGCGAACAAGGTCACAATCTAGGGTGGTGGCGGTCCCGCCCTTTGCCCCCTTGCTTAGACGCCGTCTGAGGAAGCGCGAGCGCGTGCCGGCGGCTGGCCGTCGATAGCGTTGGACGAATCCAGAGTTCTGTCCGATTATCACCGTCGAGCGGTTGTGTTGCAACTGGCAAGCGAGTGCCACGGGAGAACGGCCGCGGGATTGGGCCGTTTCAGCGAGTCGTCCACTGTCGAGTTCGGGATCGGCGGCTGCTTCCGGGGCCCCACTGCTCTGGACCTTCGAATTCCTGAAATGGTGAAATGTTCCTATTCTTGGATTTTGCGGGTTGAGAAGTCGAAAAAATGAGGTCTCTCGAATTTTGCCGGAGTGGTTCTTGTAGAAATGATGATGATGATGATGGCAAGTAAGGGGAAGCTTTGCACAAAGCAACAATCGCATTAACTATTGTTAGCTGAGCAAGCTGAGGTCACGGCTTTGTTCCCCTGGCTGGCGGGGTACTGCCGCGGAAGGTTCTCCAACGGGCAGCATTGGCCGCTCTCATCCCTTGCATTCTCTCATCTGGGCATTTCCAAACATCTCATTGTGCCAATTCAGGACAATTCTTGACTCGAATCAAAACAGGACTCTACACTACGAATACTGCGTCGCTTACCCCCCTTTACGGCACGTGGTGGACTCACGCCGGTCGACAAATCGGAACCAGACTAAAATCACGTTTGTGGCAATTCAAGGAGGTCCATCTTCAGCCGAGTAACACCTTTTTGGCGATATCTGGTTGGAGAACCTCCCCTTTTCGCCGCATGCAGACCAGAGTAGGCAGAACTCGGGATTAAAAAGGCGCGAATCAGAGACGCGTGCGCCGTTGTGCGACAGCAGAAGAGCGTGTCGGTTTCGCGCAGCAGCTCTCAAGTTTTAATTACCTACCGACTCGTGGGCGCCATACACTGCAGCTGGTGCTGCCGGTCGTCGGACGAGCCGCCCACTCGTTTACCATCGCTGCTGCCCTTGTCGCGTTTGTCCACCGACCGGTGGCCACGTATCAGGGGAAAGGTCCATCTTATTTCCCCGTCTGCACGACGGGCGGCGCAGATGATTGTTGATCATGAGGCGGGAAAGTCATTGATCTTGTTGCTAGTCTGTTGTCATGATGTTCAATGGTTCATTCAATTCGAAATTGAGAGCATCTGCATGCTGCTGTTGTCCGTCGGGGGCGTCCGAGACATGGGCAACACCGGCGTTGGGGCCCGTTGATTGTTTGTCTTTCTCCTATCACAGAGCAGCCCGGATTTTCGTGTTCCGACGAGCTGTGTCTGCGATGTCATGTCCTGCAAGTCGCGCAACCGACTGGAACAAAACCTGCGGTGGTGTTTCGGATGTGTTACTGCTGGAGAGACAGACCTGCAGATTCTGCGGGGGGCGCTTCTTCGTCTCCCACGAATTTCTTTCGCCCGGGGGTGGCTATCGTCCATTCAGGCCCTGTCGTTTTTATGGTGATCCGGCGCGCCCTCACGCGAGGAGTGCAGAGCGCGGAAGCCACCGCAGGTTTATTTCGAGTCTTCGCTCCGTTTCTCAGCCATGAAGAGCGGGCGTCGAGTCGTTCTTGAGCTTTCTGGCTGGCTTCTGAAACTCTCACTCGGCCGCAGCCACGAGGGCCCAGACTGTCGGGCACGGCGTCAGCGGAATTCCAGACCCCATAACGTTATCCATGTCGTGGAGGTTGGTGATGGAAGCAACTGCACTGCCTGCTCGTGTTTCGTCGGTCTGTGGGGGTCTTGTTTGTTGGGCTCGGATGACATTGTGCTCCGTGCTGTGAAATCTGTGATCACCAAAGGGTTCTGGGGTCATGGATAGAATTCCTGTTCCAGAGCTTCCGGCCCTGACGCTCGGCCCAGAACGGCAAGACACCGGGGTTCGGGGGAGTTCGCGCTAACGCAACAGGGGCGGACAGGCCCTGGGGGGTCTGCAGGTCCCGCCGTGAACTTGCCTATCGCGGCCAGGCTTAGACGGGGGTTTTGAGGTACGCGAAATTAGATTTCCAGCCTCGCACCGAAAACCGCGGCGGCGGTCAAGAAATGCTGGGGGGTTTTCTGGCGATGTTCTTGCAGTTTTTGCGGGTTCTGCAGCCTCTTGCTCCAGTCATGGTCATCCTTGGTGCGATGAGACCTGGGGGGCAAGCGCGACTCGAGTAACTCGCCCTGCGATTGCGGCAATATTCTCACTCAGAGACTCCACTCGAACAGTTCTGCGAACGGTGAACCCTGGAAAACCCTGGGGGAATGCTTCGAGAGCTTCGTTCCACTTCCATTTTCTCAACCGTCTCCTCGCTCCACACTAGCTTTTCCTTTCCATCATCCTCATCATCGATTCCGACGTTCTTTCAACCCCCTCTCAACCCCCAATTCCCCTTACCTCGAGGCGAAACACGCAAGCAGCAGCTCGACGCAGGCCGTGAAAGTTGTAGGCGCCCGAATTCTGCCGTCCACCCGTCCGTTTTTTGGGTCGCATCTTGGTGCGCATCCATCAGCTATCCATTGGATATCCATTGGGCCCCAGTGCTTCGCCAGACGCCCGTCTTCCCGGCCGCTTCAATGCTCGGTTGATATTTGCCTTGGGTAACCTTCACCACCCGCCTTCTTGTCTATCCTTCATACACCACACGACCCGTGGTCTTTTTATTCTACCTTATTCTTTTCGTTGGCGCGCTCCTTTTCGCCCTTTTTACTTTGCCCTGCCTGCCTGGGTCATTGCTTGATAGCTTAATCCTTATTCTTTATTTTTTATTTTGGAGCATTGCTACCTACCGACTGGACCGCACCACCGAAAACACTTCGAGCAACGGCAGCCACTCCCTACTTAACAAACACCATCGATCGAAACATTGAAACAACGACCCGAGAACTAAACCGAAAAAAAAGCGAAAGGATTCTCTCTGGCTAGCAGCATCCACTCTCGCCTGGTCTCGCACTCCCCTTGCCCAAATTGCTTAGTTTCCATCTGATGACACGGACATGGAACACATCTGACCGTGTAACTCATCGTCGTTGTTGCTGCTGTAGGAGTAGGTAACCTCGGCGTTGCACTTGGCGGATCGATAACCTCCCGGTCCCGAACGCCGGCCGTCTCAGAGCCATGTCGGCGACTCCACCCCGACATGGCCGGTCATTATCACTTCAAGAGCGGGCTAGTTTGCTCTCGGCCACAAGCAAGCCCGGCATTCGCTTGGTCCCGTACTCCCCGCCCCGGCTCGATCCTGATGATCGGGCGCCAAGCCAGGCCTCGTCGCGCGACAAACGCGGGTCGGGCAATTTTAACGACAATGCTAGCAACCAAGCGTCGAATTCGAGGCGAACGAGCTGGAAAGATGAGGTAGCTGGCAGCGACGGTGCAGCCCAGGGGTCCGCATTGCCGTCGCCTAGTCTGCGCCGGTCCTCATTGGTGTGGTCGAGTGATGAACGAGTTTCAGGGGTGAAACCGTCAAGGTCCAGTCTGCCGGCCATGGGCTCCGCTAAGCCAACCGCACCGCCGCGGGGCTCACCATCTGATAATGCTGACCTTCATGCGACTGCGTCAGCGCCCCGGCGCTCCCGCGCAGACTCGTCCCCGTCGCCATCTTCTACCTCCTCCCACCACTCGCGTCAACGCTCCCAGTCCCGTCGAGGCACCCTGCGCTTGGCCGTCCACTCGAACGGGACCTTCTCCCTCGTACCCGAAGAGCCGCAGTCCGACGCGGCAGAGAGCGTCACGGAGGACAACGCCCCCTCGACCCAGCCGTCACCTCTACCTTCTTCCTCCTACACATCCCGGACCCCGAGCGCTCAGGATCGCCCATCGATCGACACGTGGAGCCGTCGCGATAGCACACCCTTAACCGGCGCGAGTACCGTAGTACTCGACCAAAGTTTCTGTGATCCCTCAGATTCCACCTCGTCCTCCAACTCCTCGTCTACCACGCACCTCGTTGAGGACCCTGAAGCGGCTTCGCCCTGGAATTATCGTCTGGTCGGTGGCATACGCAAAGTTCCCACGACACCAGACAACAAAAGGGGGAAACAGCCCACCTACCGCACATCAACATCATCCTTGGAGACACAGCTAGCTGCCCTTCCGGAATCATCGACCCTCATCGACGACGAAGAGGAAGAGGCAGGGAAAGAGGAGGGGAAAGAGGGGGAGCAAGGAAAAGAAGGAAAAGGGAAAGGGATAGAAAGAGTGGAGGAAGAAGAGGAAACACCGACAAAGTCTGTCGAGCCGAAACCGTCCTTCTCATCGACCGAGTCCGGCCAAACGATCGAAACCGTTTCTGAAGCGACAAATTATAAAGTGTACGGCCCCGGGTCGGTCGTGCCCGAGTCCAGTGACAGTCTCGTGTTCAACAGTGCCGGCGCATCCAACTGGGAGGTCTTGGGCCAGTCGTCCCCAGCCCCTACCTTCCTCAGCAGCTCAGCCGCCGCTTCGCGGGCCGGTAACGAGAACTACGTGGTACATGGCGCTCCGTCCTTGTCGCCTTCGTCGTCGCTTGCTACCGTTGCTCGACGGCCACGCCTCGAATACTCCCAAGAAAGCCTTGTCGTTGCGCCATTGAGGCCGGCGAAGAAGAGGTCGTACGAGAGGTTTGGGTACTACAAACAACGGTCCCGTGAGACACTCCGGTCTCGCAACAACTCCGTTCAGTCGCTGAGGGCCGCCGCCGCCGCCCAAGACGCAGCACAGGCTCACAATCCGGGCACTTCGCCCAACCAGCGCCCTCCGTGGTATGGTCATCGTAAGGGAGTGTCCAGTTCCTCCATCCCCCAAAACACCTCCGCCACCGTCCGGCCGCCGGGCCCCATGAACGCATCACAATCACAACCCCACCAATGGAGCTCGCAGCTGTCCACCGTCATGTCCGAAAGCGAAGGTGGCAGCGACCTGGCCCGCTCCGTCTCGCCCCTTTCTTCCGAAAGGAGCGGGGGCCACCACCGCCGTCATAGCAGCACGGGCTGGGTCGGCTCCACGCACAGCCGTCAGATGGCCAGCATGTCGTCCTCGATAGCCGGGCAGCTCGAAGAGGGCGCACCGACAAACACATCGGGTAGTGACTCAATCGAGAGGCCGCAGCCCAGCTACGCACGCGCTGGCCCTTCCCAGATCCGCATGGTGCGCGACCAAGACGAACACGGAGACGGCTTGGCCGATCTTGAAGACATGCCATCCATGACGGGGCTGTCCGCGCTCTACGCGAGCGGTGCCGGCTGGAATCTCCACTCCAACTCGAGCTCCCGCGCCAACAGTCTCACCTCCTCGATCCCCGCGTGGGCCCAGGTCTACTACGGCTCGGGCGAGCACCGCTTCCTCGGCCGCCGGCCCTCCTTTCTCACCGTCTCCGAAAACGGCACCGACAGCCGCCCGCCCAGCTCGGGCATGCGCGGCAGCGAGTCCCCGAACTCGGGCGACTTCAACTTCCCTCAGACCCTTTTCAGCCCCCGCAAACGCGCTCGCGAGGTCCAGCCCAACAACGCAGTCCCTGCGCCCGACCAAGGGTCCATGGAGAT
Source organism: Dichotomopilus funicola (assembly GCF_033296635.1). Classification (NCBI taxonomy): domain Eukaryota; kingdom Fungi; phylum Ascomycota; class Sordariomycetes; order Sordariales; family Chaetomiaceae; genus Dichotomopilus; species Dichotomopilus funicola. The sequence goes on from NW_026944026.1 coordinate 628,808, forward strand.
CGCCCAGGTGCCGCCCTCCCGCAACGGTAGCCGCCGTGGCTATCAAGATTACCACGTCTTCCGCACCCTCAAGCAAAAGACCTCCAGCATCTGGTCCCCCCATCTGCAACCAGACCGACGTACCACTCGCTACAGTGTGTGGGACCCCCCTAGTGTTAGCTGGTCTGCCGACAGCGGGCTTCTCGGCAAGCGGAACGCGCAGGTCCTGCTGTTCATCCTGGGCTTTGTTTTTCCCTTCGCCTGGATGATCGCGGCCTTGTTGCCATTGCCGCTAAACCCGAAGCAGGAGATGCTCGATGTGGAGAGCGGCCAGGACGAGGAGAAGAACCCGTACAGCTCGACGCACCCGGCGCTGCGGTACCAGAAGTACGCGGTGGATGAGTCGCGGTTTGAGAGCGCCCGGTGGTGGCGGAACCTTAATCGGGGCATGTCGGTTGTTGGGCTCTTGATTGTCGGCGCCGTTGTTGCACTTGCTGTGGTCGGGGTTCGTCAGGGATGGGGTCGCAACTGAGGTTCGGCTCTGTCTTCTTGTACATTCTCTCTAGGCCACGGTCCTCAACACCACTCTGACCCACACACACACACGTACACTCATACACACACATACGCACACGTGAACACACACATATGCTCTCAGTTCCTCCCTGGACATCATCCTAGGACACACAACACTCACTCAAACGCACTTGCCTCATACACACAAGCACAAGCACGTCTCTCGCCAGAGCACGATTTTTTTACGACCGTCTTTCCACGAACGGACAGCATAGAAAGCAAGGGAGGGAAAAAGCTATTACGTCCTTTTTTAGCGCGCGCCTGATCTTTTTTCCTGTTTGAACACACACACGAGCGTCTTTCTCTCTTGGCTTGTCTCTCGTTCTCGACACGCAACGCAAAAATGCAGTGCTACGCAACACCACGCAATAGACTCTTTGCAACACCGCAACACAACGCAACACAGCGCGTCAAGGACTCGTAACCCCCACCCCCACAAGGGGAAGGGGGGTACATACATCACGATCTCTCAGCCCACTGGCTTGAGTCTCTCATCTTGTCAAATCTCGTTGTCTCACTCGCATCTGGTCAATCAGATCATCTGATCTAATCTCCTCGGATCTACCTGTCTGTTTCACTGTCCTGTCAAACGACAACAGCATGTACCTCAGCGTCGGTCATCATCGACCACCCAACCTTTTTATTTGGCAATCTATTTTTTTCGCTTCGCATTTCTATCCGTCGAACCATATCATATCACGTCCGTCCTCTGTTTCTAGAGCCATCTGGGAAAAGAGGCGGGTTACGTCAGTCAAGATCAAGATAATGACAAACCTTTTTCTTATTATCATTTCCCGTTTTTAGTTTTTATCTCGTTGTGGGAGATTGATGTTAATGAACTGAACCACCCGACTTATTATACACACATACATTTCTCACTTCTCATCTTCTCTTTCTCACTTCCCGGAGTTTCTGTGTTTTCTTTTCTGATGTGGCAGTCAGTGTATTATCACGTTTCTATTTCTATTCTTGGAGGGATCGAAATGGAGGCGACGGTTGGAGAGGTGAGAACCATCCGATGTTGCAAGGGTCGCGAGGAGCATAGCAGGGGAGAGGAGAGTCGGGCGTGGGGGTAGAAAGAAAGGCAGGGAGGGTGGGTTTGTTGGGTTTAGTCTGGCGAATGGGCGCGGCGGGCAGGTTGGTTCAAGCGTAACTCCCGTCGTCGCGATCTTGTTTTTTTTGGCTTCCGGTGGTTTGGTCGTTGGTGTGGTCTGGCTTCAGATGGTTTCTGTTTCGGGCTCACTCACTCACCCACCTCACATACACACGTCTCAATCGACCTGCCCGTCGATGAGGACTGATGTTTGACGTTATTTACGCTTATAACGGCTTTTGACGGCTCTTATTACTATTTTTCGTTTTTACAAGGCGGAGGCTGTCTTTTATTTTATACTTGAGCGTTTTGGTTTGGTTAGTTTTGTTTTTGGTACTTGGTTGGTTAAAGGATGCTTGCTGTGCTGTACGGATACACAAGGCGATAGGCACTGCCTCGGGGGACGGAGGAACCAGCCTATGGCCGAGGAGGGTTTCGTTGGGGTTGAGCTCGCTCTTTATTCCCCTTAGTGTACGAAGTACCGCTTGGGGTTTGGCACCGCTATAACTTAGTGTTTTAAACTTAGTTCTTTTTGCCATTGAATTTTTGGTCCAGTGTCCTCCTCTTTCCGTGCTGCTCTTCTTCCCACAGTGAAACTCGTTGCTCGCGATGCGTACGTAGGGACGAAGTCAGATTGTGAGACTCATCTCAGGCGTGTAGAAATCGCGGCCGATCCCCCCTAACTTAAGTTGACAAGCAGAACATGGGACACAAGCGAGACGGGGGTCAAAGGATAGTAAAATAAAACGATGCTCTATATCTATGCACGGTACACCGTACCCCTATCCTGCCGTCGCGGAAACCCAAGTTAGAGCATGCTATGCCCACAGTATTACTCAAAAGACAGACTCCGAATGCTTGCTACTACCATGTTCCACCGCCGGCTAAGTTGACGCGCGCCAGTCTCTACGCTAAATGCGAATCTCCTCCCCCCTCTTTCTTGCGCATAGCTCTATCCCGCATCTACCTCTCGCGACCCACCCTCCCGGATAAGCCAAGTCCGCTCGCTCATTCCTTCTTCTTCAGGTTCTCCCAGCCCTGGCTCGCTTCAAAAGCCCGAATCTCACTCATCGCATCATCCAACTCCTTACCCAAATCCTGCGTAACGCCCAAAACAGGCGTCTGCGACGCCAGGCTATCCGAACTCGTCGTCCGGCTGAGCTTGTCGCCTTTAGCAGCAGCCGCAGCAGCCGCACCAGAGGCAGGAGCAGCACCTTTCGGAGCGACGCCAGCCTTGAGATTCCGCTTCTCGATTTTCTTCTTAAGGAAGGCCTTGGCGGGGGACGCAAAGAAGGCTATCAGGCCGGCGGTGCCGATGATGGCGTAGAAGTAGACGCGGCTCCAGACCTGGATGGAGTCGGAGAAGGATAGGATGAGGAAGGGAGCCACGGCGAAGGAGAAGGTGAGCTGCGTGGTGAGCCAGGAGAGGACGTCGTAGTACTTCTTGGTCGGCAGGCTAGCGCCGGTCTTTGGGTCGATGAAGAATGGGCGGAAGTTGCGGCGCATGTCTAGTGGATGGTGGTTAGGGCCATATGCTTGCGAATAAGTAAGGGGCAAGGAAGGCACATACTCTTGGCGACAGTTTGGATAAACGAAGCTAGAACAAACGAGAGGTAGTAACCCGGGTGAAACCCGTGCCAAAAGGCGGATGTGGTGAAGGTCGCGAGGCTGGCGCGGAAGCCAGGCTTTTTACCCCGTGGCGTGACGCGCAGGTAGACGTAGTTGCGTAGCCACTTGTTGGTGTTGATGTTCCACCCTTCCAGGTAGCCTCGCGTATTCTGTGCAAACTCGACACCCCAGGGGTCGATGTTCCGGAGACGGTCCCAGGAGACCTTACCCGTCAGGGGATCGACTCCGTTATAGCCCAGCCCGGCGAGGATGCAGGCGCCTTCGGACAACGTCCAGACACCGTAGTATTTAGTGCGGGCGGTAAAGCCGACCATGTGCAGGAGGAACAGACGGTGGAGGAACCCGTATTGCAAGAAGCTGTCTTCGAGTAGAATCTCGTGACTGAAATAGGCAGACAGCTTGAGGAACGCAAAGATCCAAGCTAGAGCAGTCACAAGGCCGATCATGGCCGGTGTGCCGCTTCGTGGGATCTTGCGCTTGCGGCGGGTAGGCGGTTTCTTAGCCGGGTCGACATTGGAGGGCACCTCGAACATGGTAGTATCCAGCCATCGACGGTACTCAGCAAAGTCGAAAGCGGGACCGGTTAGCAGGCTAGGGAAAAAGAACACAAAGCCGGCGTAGTCGAGTAGGTCCGGCAACTCTGTCAAACGGCGGTTCTTTTGAATATCGGACAACTCAGCCTCGGGCAACAAGCCATCTGCCACGTTCCAACAAAAGGCCGTCAGTTTCATGACCAACACCATCTGGGCTCCTGTGATGTCGACCGAGCGCGGGCTATTCGCGGCCTGGCGCGCGATATGGTTTACGCTCATATGTCCCATCAAGAAGACGAAGCCAACCCACGGCATGTACACGGAGCCGCGCAGGAACTTAGCGATGGCATAAGCGCCACCTGCGGATATGACCAACGTCTGTATGCCATCCCAAAGGTCGAATAGTCCAACAAGGAAGAATATCGAAATACTAGGAGATGGCGGCGTTAGCCAGCTGCTGCAGCTGCTACTACTGCTACTGCTCCAAGCCTCCCGGGTTCGGGCTTTGCAAACAGAACGCACCTAAGCGAAAACAGGTTCTTGTACGCAGGGCGCGCGTCAGGAACACGCTTCAGTAGACCAGCAAGCGGGTAGGATATGAGGATGGAAAAGATCAGTTTAACTAGCAGCGGGCCGCAACAGACGGATCAGCTTCTTGCCTTGGCCCACGTCCTAGGGCCTCCTCGGCGCCAAATACGAAAGGGGTGCATACGCTCATCGGGGCCAGCGCCGAGCGCATGGCTCAGGTAGACGAATGCTGCGACGAACAAGAGCATCAGCCAAAAATTCCTCCACAGCCCAGCCAAGTGGCGGTGTGGCTTCCCATACGCTTGTGTATAAAGGGTATCATGTTGAGATAGGGTCACGGCGGTATCGGAGGATGTCTTGGTGGCTGCAGCGCTACTATCGGGGCTCGAAGTCGGGGTGCGATTCGATAGAATAGGTCTATTCCATCGCCACTGTTGGAAGCTCCTCTTCCTGTGCTGTGGCTTTGTTTCGCCGGTTTCAAAGTTGGATGCGCGCCGCTCTGGATCGTAGGCCGGGAAAATCGAGTTCGAGGGTGACTATAGAGTCAAGGCGCGATTCGAGAGGATAAAATCGGGATAAGGAAAAAGCTACCATGTTAGTTGTTTCAAGGAAGGCGCTTTATCTGCCGATGTCAAATGATCAAAGCTTGGCCGAGATTTTGACAGCTGCCAGGAGCAGCGTGACATCACCGGACGATTGGCTTGGCAGCTGATACCTTATTCGCCCACACGGCCCGTTCAATTGTCTGGCACGTGTCAGGTTTCGCTGCTCTCACAGGGGTGCAGCCAGATGGGATCCACCATTTCCACGACGTCGTCCAACTTCGCCTCTTATCGCAACAACACATTGATATTGTAGGTGCAAAGCGCTATCGACCAGTGTCAAACTAAAACTAAGGCGCAACGAAATATCCAACCAACAACAGCATAGCCGAGCCGGTAATCGAGGATGAACCCCTTTGCTCACCTTGCTCCTCCGCTTCATCCCTTTTAGATACATTAAATATTCCCGGGAATCTCCTCTAGCTGATCATCTGAAACCGCCTCAGGGTAAACCGAAGGTAGCAAGGGAGAATCCGGGTCCTTCCACAAAACACTGTCGGACCTAAAGTCGTCAGGAAGAAATGCATTTGACGGCGAATCCGGCGCGGGGAATCCATCGCGGCGCCCGTACCCGATGCCCCCCAAAGAAAAATCCTTGGCTAGGTCTTGGTCTACCGAGAAGACATGCGAGAGCGACTCGACACTTGGAGAGATGAGTGAGGTTTGGCCGGCCGTTAACGAGGGGAGCGCACTTGAGGATTGCTGCTGTATAGCTTCCGTCATAATGGGGTTGTTGGGCGGTTGCAGAAAGTCGGGAGAAAATGTGCTGTAAAGCATAGGGGATGCTGCCACACCCCAGGCGGGCTTCAAATACCCTCCATTAGTGTTTTGTAGGTCCTGAGGATTCACGAATTCGGCGGCCGCATCCCGCTGGGTACCCAGGTCAGGGTCCTCGGTTCGGTCATGCTCCGCCGGCGCCGCCGGGAGCGGCCCCGGCCTGTCGTTCCCGGATTCGTCGGGCCCATCTTGCTGGGTACCCGGGGCAGGGTACTCAGCTCCGCGATGCCCCGCAAGCGTCTCAGTCTCGCTATGCCTGAATCTCGAGCGAGCTGGTCTACCGGTTGGCGAGGAATTGGCGCGGCGTTTTCTTCGGCGACGGTGCGTAGTCGATTTTTGTGGTTTCAGGACCATCCTGGCTGAAAGAACCCTGTCAGTGAAGATGACCACAGTGTAAACAATTCATATCGGGCGCCTGTATTTGATCACTTACAAGGCTTGGGGACAGGTCGGCCGTCGTAAATAAGACGGAAGAGAGATTTCCATCGCCTGATGAATAGGCATTCGTGATTCTCCTTTTTCCCTTTTGGGTTGGCCTTCTTCCATTCATCCATCCAATCTCTTCTTACCTTCTCCATAACCTCGCTGGGGAGTATTGTGGGATACTTTTTCCGCTCCTCGTCCGTCAACTCTTTCGTGCACCTATCCAAATGTTCCTTAAGCCCGCGGCCGTTCTGGAAGTATGTCATGCACTTGGGGCACCGGGTGTCCTCGGCGTGATATCTCACGATGTGCTCGCTACATGAAAACATTGGTTAGCCTGATGTGTCGCTCATGGGGAGAAGAGCAGGGTCCTGTACTTGAGCCTTTGCATTCCGTTGAACAGTTGACCCAGTCGACAGTTGTGGGTGACTGTTCTATAGCGTTCCGGGTCTCCATCGCGAATGGGGCAGCTGAGTTTCTCGGCTTTTTGAGCCCTGTCCGGGGGCTTCTTCTGTTCAACACGGGGCCCTGGACCACAACCAGCATGTGAATCCGACGCCGTAGTGGCCCCCTCTTCATCCCCCGTGTCGTCGTGTAGGTACCTCTCTAGCGGCCGCCCATGATTCTTGACCTTTTTAGCCATGAATCACTTGCGGTGGGCACCCGGGTAGTCCTTTTCCGCCGTGCTAGGCCCAGAGCTGGTCGGCGGTGAGGTGACTTTGTTGTTGGATTTCCCGTCAAACTTCGAGATGATATTTCGAATCCGCCAAGTGGAGCGCAGCTGGTGATACTCCGTCGTCGCCAACGCCGGGGTTGTTTGGCACGCCGTGTTATCGGGGCTACCCCAGATTCCACTGTTCTGCGGGCTGCTGGCGGCTGAGGCTGACCGTTCTTCGGCCCGTACTATAAAGGAGTATGCTGTCGTGTCGTTATCCGGGTCGTTCACCTTGAATCGTACTATTGTGTACGCTTCTCCACCGAGCTCACGCTAACGACACCGTTAGTATTGGGGCCCATGGTATAGATACAAGACCCAAACTTACCTTGACGGATACGTCGGGACGCAGGGGTGACATAGGGTCAATGGCGACGATCCGGCCAATGTGATCACCACTCTTAGTGAGCAATACGGTTGGACAGGCAGTCGGTGACTGTTGACATGAAGTGGGAAAGGAGGAAAAACACATCTTGTCGGCGGGCGGAGGCATTGGGAATCAATATATCAGCTAAAAAACGAAAAACGTCGCGGCGACATAAAAAAGTGGTATCCAGCCTGGCGTTTCGCTGGGCGTATTCCGCAATCGGGCGAAGAACGCGACTGCTTCCCAGACTGCCCGGCTGGCCGGGGGCCCTTCCGGGACACATAGCGCTGCAGAACACGCTTCAATACACCCTCAGCCACGTCAGGCTCATCGTCCTTGATCGGAATTTTATTTGACGACGGGGAGGAAAGCGAGCCAAGGCTGAAAGCAACGAGGAAAGTTGCTGTAACATTAACACCGACCGGCCCAAACGTGCCCCACCCCCATTGGATGTATTCGTCCTGGAGTTGACTCCAACACGCTTTTAAAAAGTGCACTTTGCTGCGTCTGACCTCCGCCAATTCGCGGCTTTCATTGGCCACCAAGACGAAACACGCAGATGTGTGTGTCTTCCCAATGGCTGGAATCTTGTCTTCTTCTGAATTGAACCTCTAGAGACAGCCCAGTGTTGCTGTCGAGAGCCGAAGGATTGGAAGGCTACCTCGCAGCCACACAAGTGCTAGGTTGCGGCGATCAAATACCGAGGAGGCGGTCACCTTAATAAGGTTCGTAGCTGGGATGTTGAAAGACCCGAGGTGTTCTCAAAATGATATCTGATCTTCGTCACTTATCACCGGACATCTCATGTCGGAATCTCGAGGTCTGGCATGGCCCCTGGGATGGATCCAGACATGGAAAATACGTCCTCCGCCCGTGGCCGTCGCCGGTACCTCAGCGATTCATGACTCCTATCCGTCCGCGCATCGGCCTCACTCTCGACTTCTCTCCGCCCCTCAGGCCGCGAGTCTTTGGTAGCCTCTGCACTCCTAGTCTTGCTCATGGAACGTTCGGCATCGGCAATGGCCTCATCCCCACCGCGCGTGTTCTTCTTCCGGGGCCACATACTAGGCAGGGCAATCTCCTGGAATCTTGGCTCGACGCAGCGCTCATCAAACCAGCGATGGAGGCGCGACTCGACCAGCTGCGCAATTTTGGGTACGTCTTGCAGCCTGGAACGGCTGCCCATCAAGCTGCGGATGGAAAAGTCCAACCGGTAGTCGTCAAGGAAGGTGAATGTCATCTTTGTTGGCGTATTCTCAGACGGGTTGCTCGGAACAAACGAGATGGACAGCGTGCCGCTGAAACGCACAACTGACACAGCCAAGGCTACGGGCAGAACCGCACTGAGGCGCTTTGGATAGTTGAGAAGCAATTTGGTCTCCACGGCCAATGTGATCAAGTCACTCAAATCTACATCCATCCGCGCCTGCAACCGCGCCCCTTCTCGGGTGGCCATGTTCGCATCAAAGGCCTTGCCCGGCTGGAAGCTGAGGCCATCTTCGTCCACCGGCATAACGCGGCAGTTGCTGAAGATGGGGAAATCTTCCCCCAAGCTCAGCTCCGTGACGCGAATCTCGTCCACAAAGTCGGGACGTGAGGTTCCATTGAGGGCTTTTGTGAGCGATGTGAGGATTGCATCGTCGTGTTGGGCGTCACTCCGAAACTGCGCGATCGTCTGGGCCACCAACACATTGAACCAGTCCAGACTTTCGGGCTGATGACTGTCGACCTTGTAGTATGTCTTGTCGAGGATAGAGCCAATCGTCAGGGTCGGCGGGCTGGGGCGGAGGATGCTTGATTTCTTCTTGGTAAGGGTTGCTTGTTGGCCCGCTGGTCGGGTGTTCGATTCCCGCAGGCTCAACAGTGATTTCTTGTGGGCAAGTGTGCGCGACCGTCGCTCAGTCGCTCGTATCGTAGCGGTAGCATCGGGAGAGGGTGGGTCGCCAAAAATGAAGAATTTGATGAATATGCCGAGCAGGATGACGATGGAGATCTGCCCGAAGATGAAGCCCTGGGTGAAGGACAGTCTGTGCCGAGAGAGTTCCACGTTAGCGAACCGGAATGTGCAATTGCTTCTCCAAAAGATGACGCCGCCCAGACTTACGTCGGCCCCGGGGCTGCGGGACAGGCATCCGGCGCCATGTTGTCCAAACGTTCCCAGTTGATCACGGCGCCGGGAAGCTGCGCGTTTACGGTTGTCTCCATGACGAAATTGCAGATGACGTGCCGCCCATGGCCGTCAGGATCATGGAAGTTCTTCGTGGAGAAGTCGAGCCCAAAGCCGAGGTCGCTTATCTTATCGGCGCTTAGCGTCCCAAGGCCCTGTAACGGGTTCCACGAGATCCCTGGAGCAAGCAGCCCCCAGCGCCTTGGCAGACGCGCCAACTGCAGGGATGGAACCTCTGGAACCTCACTCAAGCGAACACCCTGGCCAACCTCAAGAAATCCAGTACATACGAGACTCTCTTTCATCGAAGAAGCCACCGAGTCTCGACGATAACCGGGCTGCGGCATCGTCGGCCCGCAAACAATCTAATTAGATCTTAATGAGAGCCAACATGCGGCCTCGTCTCCCCGGGAACCCATAGGCCACACCATTCCCAAGATTCGAGACCGACATCGACTTGTTTCATCACCAGCACACGGAATCTGATCTCTCACCTCATCGCCCTTCAACATGGACGTGGTTCAGGCCTCCACCGGGTATGTCACCAAGATGGTGTCGGCGGGCGACAGCGCAGCAGGGGCGCCATCGGCGAAGATGAAGATATTGTTGCTAGACAGAGAGACTCTACCCTTCATCTCCACGGCCGTCACCCAGTCCTCACTACTCAACCACGAAGTCTACCTCATGGATCGCCTCGACAACACCAACCGCGAGAAAATGCGCCATCTGCGATGTTTGTGCTTTGTGCGGCCGCACCCAGATTCCATCGGTCTTTTGATAGATGAGCTGCGGGATCCCAAATATGGAGAGTACCATCTGTTCTTCAGCAACGTTGTCAAAAAGTCCACGTTGGAGCGCCTCGCCGAGGCGGATGACCATGAGGTGGTCAAGCTGGTTCAAGAGTACTTTCTCGATTATGTCGTTGTCAACCCGGACCTGTTTTCTCTCAACATGACCTTGCCTATGCACCGGTTATGGAGCGGGAACCCAGACACCTGGAACACGGATTCCTTGCAGCGGGCCACAGACGGTGTCATCAGCGTTCTTCTGAGCCTCAAGAAGAAGCCATTGATCAGATACCAAAAGACCAGCCCACTAGCGAAGAAGCTCGCTTCGGAAGTGCGATACTACATCACCCAAGAAGACCAGCTCTTTGACTTCCGGAAGGTTGATACGCCCCCTCTTCTCTTGATCCTGGACCGGAGAGAGGACCCGATCACCCCCCTCCTCATGCAGTGGACATACCAGGCGATGGTGCATCACCTTCTCGGCATCAATAACGGCCGAGTTGACCTCAGTGATGTACCCGACATCCCAACCGAGCTTAAAGAAATTGTCCTTTCCCAAGACCAAGATCCGTTCTTCAAAAAGAACATGTACCTCAATTTTGGCGACCTGGGGAGTAACATCAAAGATTATGTCGAACAATACCAATCCAAAACGAAGAGCAACGCCGACATCGAGTCAATAGCCGACATGAAGCGCTTCATCGAAGAGTACCCCGAGTTCAGAAAGCTTTCGGGCAATGTCAGCAAGCATGTCACGCTCGTTTCCGAGCTCAGCAAGCGTGTCAGCGGGGGCAAGTTGCTCGAAGTGAGCGAACTCGAGCAGAGTATAGCCTGCAACGACAACCACGCTGCCGACCTACGGGTAAATACTCCTTGTTTCTCCCCTCTCAAACCCCATTTCACCACTGACAGATATCCCCTTAGAACATCCAATCCCAAATTCAATCCCCCGCCGTCCCTCCCGAAAACAAGGTCTCCCTCGTCGCCCTCTACGCCCTACGCTACGCCAAACACCCCTCCAACGCCCTCCCCATGCTCACGGACCTCCTCACCGCTGCAGGCGGCGTAGCCCCGCGCCAGGCCGCCATCGTCCGCCAGCTCCTCACCTATCATAACTCCCTGCACCAATCCGCGGCCGCAGGCTCAGGCGGCATCACCGAGCTCTTCGAATCAACTGGCCTCTTCAGCTCTTCCAACGCGCGCTTCAAGGGCCTCAAGGGCGTCGAGAACGTCTACACGCAACACTCCCCGCTGCTCGAGACGACGCTGCACCAACTGGTCAAGGGGAAATTGCGCGAGGCGCAGTACCCGTTTGTTGAAGGTGGGGGAAGTACGAGGGAGAAGCCGCAGGATGTGGTGGTGTTTATTGTGGGTGGGGCTACGTATGAGGAGGCGAAGATGGTGGCTGGGGTGAATGCGTCGACGCCCGGGGTTCGGGTTGTGTTGGGGGGTACGACGGTGCATAATGCGGCGACGTTTATTGAGGAGGTCGAGGATGCTGTGGGAGGGTGGCCTGAGGTTGGGAGAAGACGTTAGTTGACTCGTTCAAGGCGAATCGGGTGGGTGATTGGTTCCGTCCGTGTGTAGGTATGTATGTATGTTGGAAGGGCAGTAGTGGTTTGTTGGTCGAGTTGCAGTTTCACCACGACTGGGGAAGGAATCAGACGAATGCACACAACATCTAAATCTTAAAATTTACCGAATAGCTTCAAGCAACCACCTTCCCCAGTCTATTCTACCTACGTTGCCCACAATCCTCAACCGGCCGTACGTATCGCTGCTGGATCTGCGCCAATAGGTTTCCATCACAACCCCTTAAACCAACCGGCAAGAATCCATCGACCCAAACCCAGCCGCCACACCCCCTTCCTCACTCTGATCCCCCTTCGTCCTCAACAAATACCCACTCTCCTCATTATGCACCACCTCCCCCGTCTTCTGATCCCACAAGCACGTCCCATACACCCCCAACTCACAAATCACCCCGCCCTGCTCCAACGCCCCATTCCGCAGAATCGTATTCGCCACAGGAGGCGGCGTGATAATCTCCATCAGAATATACGACCCCCAGTGCTCCTCGGGGATCTCGCGCAGCCGCTGCGGAATGGCAGACCGGTAGAAGTTGTTACCGCCGCCTTCGCGCTGGGGCTTCATCACGTATCGCTGGCAGGCGTCCGGGTCGGTGGCTAGGCGGCGGGCTTCGCGTCCCGCGGGGGTGATGGCGTCGAGCGGGTAGATGTTGGTGAAGGTGCGGTGGAGCGCGGTGTAGCTGGCCTCGTCGTGGATGAAGCGGCGTAGGGCGGAGGGCGCGGTGGTTGCTTGTTCGCCTGGCTCTTGGTCTTGGGCGTGAGCAGCCGGCGTGGCGAGCTCTTGCTGGACTTTTTTCATGCCCGCTAGGTGTGTTAGTATGGTTGGGCAGACGATTGCCGCGGACCGCTCGAGCTGGTACCGGGCTTCCCAGGACGAGGCAGTGGGGAAGTCACTCGGGTCGTAGGCGGAACGAAGGTAGGCGACGGCGACCTCGAAGGTGAGGGATGGGTTGTGTGGCGGGTGGTAGAGCAGTTGACGGCCGGGGGAAGACGGGGCGATGGAAGTGTGGTTGAGGACTTGGGAGAAGGGGAGGCGGAAAACGGCGATGGGGTCTGTGTCGGAGGATTGCAGGGCGTATTCCAGATGGCGTTGGTCGAAGATGTTACGCTCACCGTCCTGGACGATGAAGAGGACACAGGTTGGGTGGCCGAGAGTGGATTTTCCGTAAGCACGGAAGGCCGCTGCTAGGCCGCCGGCGAGACGCTCTGCGCTCTTGTTGTCGGGGAGATCACCTAATGAGGATCGCGAGATGGGTTCCTTCAGCAGGGGGTACTCAACTTTGGCGAGATGTCTTCAGGAGAGAATTAGCAGGTGTAGCTCATGACAAGAAGAGGGTGACAGACTTGTGGAGCAACGACGTCTTTTCTGAGAGGCCCCCGAAAGACGAAGCGATGGTGTTGAACTCAACCTGCTTGATCTGCAGGGTGTCGCCGTCTTGATGGACCATGTAGTCGGAACGGAACAGACCGAGGGCGAGGTTCTAGTGTCCCGTTACTATTTGTGCCTTGTTTCGAGGAATACTGGGAGGTTATATCGAGGGGTGTGGTTCACGTACCTGGACGTAACCCTCCTCCTTCACACGCAGGTGTATGTTCCACAAGTTGGCGATAAAGTCATCACCGCCAGCCACCCTGTTATCGTCAGAGACGGCTTCTTCAACGAGCCCTGAGAGCAAGACACTAACTGCTTAACCAGGCCGCCGAGGTACTCCTCATCTTGACTAATGCGTGCGTATAGCTCGTTGTACTTGGTCTGAATCGCCTTGGCCTCCGCGAAGCAGCTCTTCGGAAATGGGCTCGGAAACAGGGTGACTGGGGCAGTCATGGCAAGAATGCCCGCATCGTTGCTGGCTATGGCCGGCGGAGGCCGGACAGCAAAGCCATTGGCGATACTCCAGTCCTTGATGGCCAGTGCAAGTCGATCCTTTTCGGGAGCGTCGTCCAGGTGAGGGGGATAGGAGCCTCCGGTTAGAGTAGACATGTTTATAGCCGTTGTTAATGATGGGATGATAACCGTGAAGAACTAAATTCCAACCTCAATATTAGCCCGTTCAATTAATTGAGTTGCAAGCTGAAGTTCTCTTTGTGGTCCGTTTAACCCTTCACCTGAGGGTATTTTCGGAATGCTTACAAAGCGGGTCAACACAGCTTCTTCTAGAATTAAGTTGTGGAACGGTCCTATCTTAAAATTGACGTCGGGGACAGGAAACGAAAGAGAGCGTTTACGACAACTTCAATGTTTTTTATGTTTCATATGGCCATAGAGTGTTAAACACCGCATCCACGCTTCCCAAGCCTCTATAGCTTCAGGGTTCACGTTTTGTCTCAAGGGGATTGTCAACGACAGCTTTGCCTTGCCCCGCGCCTTCCACCAGGCGGGGTCCGAATCTGTTTGGGACAGTGGGAATTGATGTCCAGACCCCACCACTCGTGTACCTTGCGGGAGCCAACTCGACACCCCAGGTTGACTATGTGTAGACGCCATCGGTTGGCTAGAATGCTTAGATTCAGATAACAGGAGAACCCGGTGTTATTATCGGTAACCGCAGGCATGTTCAAGGAAATGAACCTGCTCTTAAATTGGCTTTCTAAGCTCAGTTTCAAGTAACGTTATAAAGTTGAGCAAACCTAGGTTCCGTTGGAACCCTTTGTACCTGCGTACAGTGATAGCTCAAGCTATTGACTGTATATGCAGGGGACAGGGTTACACCTTTCCCCAAAACTCAATGCAGCGCCTTTTCAGCTGATCACCCGTCACTCTCGACGCGCTCGGTCTCGGCGACCGCCTCGCCGGTCAAGCTATATCGCGAGGCCAACCATTGACCCGGTAACATCCAGGTTCACCACTTGCCGTTTGAAAGTTGCTTTTCTCCTTCTAACAATTTCCCCGCGAGGGTCCCTTTTCAGTCGAAAGCGAAATGTTCCACCGCCAGTAATCTTTACTCGCCATACATTTTTTGCGCCAACTTTCGCGATACGTCCCCCCAAACCAACCAACCAACAATCCGCTCCTCGATCACCCTAGGTCTCAAAACACCAATCAAACGGCCCGCTAAGTAAAGCCCACCTGCGATCGGAAGAGTGAATCCAGTTCATCACTTTACGATTGAGGTCGTCAACGGCCGAAGCATGAAGATCGTTAGCGATAAACTCACCACTTCTTTACCGGTAAGTCGCTAGGCTCCTCGAAATCAAGATTTGCACATTGATCTCCAAAACACGGCTTGGTTTCATCACCATCAATCAGCATCTTGCCTTCCACCCTTCTCTAACCTTTTACCCTCACCCGCACTTGGCGGGCCGACGGACTCTTCGTCACAATTCTTCTCCTCACCAATGCCCCCTCTCCATCACCACGATTCTAGTTTTGGCGGCTCGACTTGTTGTCAATTTCCGCTTCTTTTCTTGACCACACTCTGTCTGCCTTGAATCCTGGATTCAACGCACATCAACCCTCACGACTACAACTGCTAACTCAGGCTCACCGAAGGACACCTAATTGCCATCATGGCAGAGGATGACCAGGACGACCCATTTCTATGGGACGAAGATCGGGTGGTGCAGGAACTCTGTACCGTCAATCGGTCCTGGAAGGCACCTGCCGCAAAGCGGTTACCGGACCCGGCAACGCTTGAGGCAAAAATTCGTGACTGTGGCGTTGACGGAGAATCCCTTCTCACGTACGGGGACGAACTTGGTTACGACCAACTGTGGGGTTCTTTGGGGGTGAAGAAGCTTCCTCATCAGCTGGCGCTCAAAGATGCCATCAACCAGTTCAGAAAGCGTAGCGAAGGGTTCAAGAAATGGCGCGCTTTGCAGCTGGCTAATAGCCAGACCGCAGAAATCGATGAAGCAGCCATCAAGTCAGAATCTCTTCGGCTCGACGATCCCCAAGCCGCGATTGAACCCACTCCAGCTCTCGATGTGGGCCCTGGTCAGACTCATGCTAGACCAGTTGGTGCTGCGGAGGATCTGGGAAACACTTACCCGGGCGTTTTGTCTCCCACTCTTTCAGGATCCGTGGACTGCAACCCGCTGGACCCTGCCCAGGTGCTAGAAGGTGCCGACGCTGGCGAGGGAGAGCCGCCGAAGAAGAAGAGGAGAGCTGCACTTACGACTGTGTTAGACGACACCTTGGGCGACAGGAACTTTACCGCCATTCCCGTTGAAGGCGATATATTCAACGATCAATTTGGCGACCAGGTGATTCTCAACAACACAGCAGAAGCTTTAATTCACGCGAGCGGCAGTACCGGCTTTTTGGGACCCAGGGTTCTCCTGCAAGGTGATATACTCGCGCCAGCGTTGGGAATTCCGTCAGACCCAGCCAACGATGCGTTTACATTGCTGCCAAGTCATATCGCGCCGGGGCGTCGTCTTCAGGTTGCGGCGGTTATGAAACGCTTCCTCCGAACGAATCTTGCCGAGAAACTTCAACTAGATGATGGAAACGGGAGCGTGAAAGCGGATAGTGAGGACATAGAGTCGGATCATGAGAGCGTGGACAGCGAAACCTGGCGCGAGTATCAAGAGGAGGAGGAAGAACTGGCCGCAATCGAGGCGGGGAAGGCAGCAAATAACGATAGGGGCGCCAGCAAAGAGGAGGCGACCGAGCTGATCAAGTCAATAATAAAGGACCTGGAAGCTCGATGGCTGGCTGAGAAGAAGCCCAAATGCGACCTCAAGGCCTTCAAGACATGGCAAGACGCCCGCCGTAACACCCAGCGCGCAGCCCTCATCAGCCGGGCAAGAAACGATCTGGCCCACTTCGACAAACACCTTGCGAAACTCTCGGGGTATATTATTGGGGGGCATTGGACTACAAAGGAGCTCACAGAGAAAGCGGCTGGGTTTCTGGAAGCTACCGTTGACAACAAGATGCGCCAGAAGTGGCTAATCGACGTAATCCAGAGCCCGATCCAGCCGCCCAAGCCGTCAACGCTTCCTCGCCCAGCGCCAAAACGAGTGAAGCGGCCGGAGCCGATGGCCGATGATGAGGAGGTTTTGACGAGCGATGACGATATCGGCGCGTTTGTCGAATATGATGAAGAAGATCAATTCGTTCCGCCCATTGGTGATGAGATGGACGTGGACTCTGAGCCGTTATACGATCAGACCGTGACAAAGGCCCCGGATGCTCCCAGTAGTGTGCCGGACGTAGCTCGATCCCCTTCAAGAACGACGTCTGTGGCTGAGCAACCTGAGCAAACTAAGGAGAGCGATTTGCTTTCTGTCTCCCCCACACCTCGGAAAATTAAGACCGAGACAGCGGTGACACCGGCGACGCTACGCCAGACTGGCGCTGCGGCGTCCGAGGCCATTGTTATTGACTCGTCCCCATCGCCGCCAAAGCTGACTGACGACGAAGTCCCGGACATCGAAACGCTGGAGGGCCTGGAGAAAATTGGAGAGATTGGGATTCAACACTGGGAACAGGCAAAAGACCCAAAGCGGCTCCTTGTGGCGGTACTGTGCGAATGGTCCCGCGGGAAACTTTCCCGGATCTACGAGGCCATCAATGGTCGCAGCCATACCGAGTTATGGGCAAAACATATGCAGCCAATTCTTACAGCCAGTGACGACCTTATTCTATCGGCTGCCGACCCGGAGGAGACGTTCCATTTATGCC
Organism: Dichotomopilus funicola; assembly: GCF_033296635.1. NCBI lineage: Eukaryota > Fungi > Ascomycota > Sordariomycetes > Sordariales > Chaetomiaceae > Dichotomopilus > Dichotomopilus funicola. Next base: position 646,203 of record NW_026944026.1, read on the forward strand.
GCCTTTTCGATATTTTTATCAGCGTATCTGCTCAACGTTTCCGCCAGACCGTCCTGAAGCGAAGTACACGCCATCGTATGAAGCGAGAAGGGGGGTCGTTCGCCAAGTTCTGCTCGTTTCTTCGACGGATACTCTCGTATTTCCTCGGGATCGCCCCCCAGCCGCCCACACCGGCGCGGCCCCGTGGCGGGCCGAAGGGATCACGGCAAGGAATGCCAGCTTCGCCGACTCCCTCCACCCCGCTTACAGTCAAGAGACATGACCCTGCAGACGACCCCGAAACCTTGGAGGAGGAGTCAGCGTCAGACGAGCCGAACGCGCCAGACACACCGTTGACTAAGAAGCGACGGCGGAAGAAGCGTCGTGACGCAACCGCAAAGAATCTCCGACTCGATAACGTGAAACGCAACGAAGAATTCAATCGGCGTACTCGGGAGCTACGTGACCGGCTTGCGAAGCAAGGGTCTGTGTCAAGCAAAACCGCGCGCCTAATTGTTAATGAGACTAAGGAGTCGGATGATCAAGCTCTGATCTATTTCAACGACCATATTGGGAGCAAGATCAAAGACCACCAGATCGAAGGCGTCCGCTTCATGTGGAACCAGGTTGTCGTTGACTCGAACATCCGCCAAGGTTGCCTGCTCGCGCATACCATGGGCCTAGGAAAGACGATGCAGGTGATTTCTCTTCTAGTAGTCATTGCTGAGTCGTCTGCGTCGCCAGATGAATCAGTCTGGTCGCAAATTCCAGAGAGCCTGCGGGATTCTAAAACCCTGATTCTCTGCCCAGCCAGTCTGGTAGACAACTGGGAGGAAGAAATTCGCATGTGGGCACCAAACGAGGTGCTTGGTCCCGTGTGGCGGGTAGACACGGCGCTACCGTCAAAGCAGGTGAAGACCCTCGAGGATTGGGCTTCATCGGGGGGGATCCTGCTTCTCAGTTACAACAGATTCACCACGCTGATGCGCACCGACGAGGCCGTGGCGAAGCTGCTGCAGGAAACTCCAAACCTAGTTGTTGGCGACGAGGCTCACTCCATAAAAAACTCAGAGTCCATGAGACACCAGGCCACTGCGAACTTTACGACCATGAGTCGTATCGCCATGACGGGCTCCCCACTCACAAACAATGTCATGGACTACTATGCCATGATCAACTGGGTAGCTCCTAACTACTTGGCAGATATTGCCGAATTCCGAGACCGGTTCTCACGGCCGATCAACGACGGGCTGTTTACGGATAGCGAGGAGTACAAGAAACGCAAAGCTCGGCGAATGCTGCATGTTTTGAAGGAGACGGTGGATCCTAAGGTTCACCGTAGAGACATCGAGGTCCTCCAAGGGGAGCTTCCCAAGAAGAGGGAGTTCATCATCACACTTCCTTTGACGAAGGTCCAGACGCGTCTCTACAGGATATACATCGAGTGTGCCCTTGCTACGGCGGGGGACCAGGCCACCACGCAAGCCAAGGCATGGAGCCTCGTCGCCAACCTCGGCCTGGTCCTCGCGCATCCCGTCATCTTCAAGACCGTGACAGCCCATAAGGAAAAAGTGGCTGCCACAAAAGCCCAGGCCGCTCAGCCGCAAGGAAAAAATGAAGAAGAGACGGAAGTTGAAGTTGAGGTGCCGCAAAACGTGATGAGCCAGATGCGCACAGCGGTTGCAATCCGTGAAATCGAAAACTACTCACTCTCCAACAAGGTTCTTGCCCTCCTCCAGATTCTGGAAGAGTGCAAGAAAGTGGGAGACAAAGTCTTGGTGTTCTCACAGAGGACTCCCACGCTTGACTACATTGAAAACATCTTCAAGCGAAAGCGGGTGATTTACCAGCGGCTGGATGGCCATACGCCCGTGGCCACTCGGCAAGACTCGGTCAAAAAGTTCAACACTGCCTCAGAATCAGAGGTCTACTTGGTGGCCACCAGGGCAGGGGGTGTTGGCCTCAACATCTACGGTGCCAATCGAGTCGTGATCTTTGACTTCAAGTACTCGCCCACGGACGAGAAGCAGGCCATAGGCCGGGCGTACCGACTTGGCCAAACAAAGCCAGTCTACGTCTACTGGTTAACCATTGGTGGCACCTTTGAAGACACGATTCACAACAGAGCCGTCTTCAAAACCCAGCTTGCGTCACGGGTTGTGGACAAGAAGAACCCAGATCCGTATTCAAGAAAGACGTCCGAGTATTTCAAGATGCCAGAGGAGGTGGAACAGCAAGACTTGTCCGGGGCCAAAGGCCAAGACAGGGTGCTGGATGCCCTTCTCGACAGCGAAGAAATCGGCAGCTTGATCCGGAAGATCACATCCACGGAGACCTTTGAGCGAGAGGAAACGTACGAGCTCACGCAGGAAGAAAAGCAGGAAGCGGAGAAAGATATCCAGATGGAACGACTGCGGTCACAGAACCCAGAAGAGTACAGGCGTCGGGAGCAAGAGAGGGCAATGCAGGCAAGGGGCATATCAGGGATGTATCCCTTGCCCCCGGGGTTGTTCCCGCCGCGTCCTGGCTTTACCGACGGTGAGTCCCAACCAGTTTCTGACGGCACGGCGAGCCGGTGCAGTAGAATAGTAAAGATCAAGGTGCCGGAGCACCTGAGAGAGAGACTCAACCTAGGGCCACGCGTTGTTGGCAACGTGGCCCTTGGAACTGCAACCGCTCAACCCGACCTACCGCCTTCTTAAGTCAAACAGCGACCATTCGACGCGGCAACTGCTGACTCCAACTTCTACAGCTCTAGCCAGACAACCTGTTCCACCCGCCGTCGCCGCGGTGAACGCCGCTCTTGCGGCAACCACTTTTGCGGCAACCACCCACGCGGCGGACACCCCTCCTTCGACCATTATAAACCCGCCCCTAGCTGTTGCCCGTCCCCTAGCCGATCAGGGGGGCTCAGCTGGGCCACAAACGGCCCCGGTGCCGAACGGGGCCGCTTCGGATAGCGTTCCGGCCCAACAAGAAGCAGCACCAGTCCCGCAACCGATTCTAGCCAGCGGATCGCAATTCAAGGGTGCCCAGAACATATCGCCATCCGCAGCTCCCAGCGGCCCATCGTGGTCAGCCCCCGGCCCCTCGTTCAGCGAGACCGTTATCTCCGCTTCCGACTTCCCTGAGCTGGTGGCTGTCCACAACACCCTGAGTCAAGAGGGCCGCCATGTGCGGCACCATCCGACCGAGTTGATCAGCAGGATAGCCAGTATTTGGGCCCAAAACAAAGTCGGGCGCCTGCCAATGGTGGACAAGACCCAAAACCTTCAAAAGTTCTCGCGTAGTCAGCGGTTTTCGGAGGCGATGCTTTCGGGGTACATGGATCCAGAACAGCTTGCGACCATGAAGCGGCCGGAAATGGAGGCGGTTTGGAGTGCACTCGGCGCCATGAGCGCGGCCGAGTTCAAACAGCAAGCTTGGACGGCCAAGGCCGATATCAACAACGTACGCAACACCGACAACACTCGCAACACATGAGGCGCAATTTTTTTGGCTTTTTGATTTCACTAGCTTTTCATTCTTGTTTCATCTTTTTTTTCTCTTTTTTCTTTCGACATTTCAACTGACAATCAATGGGACGCGACATAGCAATTGCGATCGAACGCATTAACAAAGCTGGGCGGGAAAGAGAGGAAAGACACAATAACAGGCCAAGGGCAGGGCGGGTCGAGTACCGACAAGACGAATCGGAGCGCGCTGCGGTTATTCATTGATCCCGCCCCGGAGACGGAGAACCCGTCGCCCAGAACTCCCCCGCAGGACCGCCGGCGCGAGACCAGACCCGAGGATTCAGCCGAGTCTCCCCAGAACATTGACTAACTCGGAGGTATTTCCGATTTCGCATTGACCTTTTGCTTCCTTTTTTTCTTATTTTCCTTCTATCCCTTTCCTTTCTCTTCCATCCTCATGGTTGTTCTTGAGATACCCCGGCAATTTGCTTTTCTCGAGCGTTTCCTGGCGGCGTTGGGGAGGCACAAAACTAAGGGGTTTATTTGGAGCACTTCGTGGAAGCATGGACAAAGTGGGAAGGCGGGATTGGGGCACTCAGTGATCGCTGTGAGCTAAACGACGGGAGGGGCGGTGCAAGTGGGATGCCCTAGGGAATGGAGGGCAAAACATGGACAAGCATCGGTTTCGGAGAGGATTGGAGTGGTTCTTTGTCGAGTGTAGTGTATTTGTAAAGGCCAAGCCTAAGCCATATGGTAACCTTCCAAGAAGGGGGGTACGAAGGAGGGGAAGAGGGCTTGCTAGGTTGCTCTCGGACTCTCAACAATTAAAGGTGTTGACAAAACCGAGGATTCCAGATCAATTACTCGACTGGTCAGATCCTCTCCAGGAGTGATTGGTTGATTGTCAGAATTAGTGTCCATATGCAAGGGCGTATTGTGGTTTGTTGGTGTGACTGATGACTTGCACCGGAAAAGACTGGGCCGAGGCAGGGCCCAAAAACGTGGTTCAAGTCTGGGGTCCAGAAACCCGCAGAAGGTCTCCGAGACCGCGGGGTTCAACGGAAGCAAGCGCAGCGTGGGAAGTTGCGGTGACCTTGCCCGCCTAATTACTCTGGCCCGTGGGGCAAGTCCTTCCGCTTGTAGCGAGCTGGGGCCAATAGGAAGCAGCGGATTTGAGCAGCGAAAAAAATGTCAGGGCTCTCATTGATGAAGAGGACAGATACCGAGTCGACTCCGAGCCGACACGGGGATGGATCCACACCAAATGTGGATCACAGGCACAAGAAGTTGTTTCGGCTTCCCGACTTCCCGTTCTTGAGACTCATCCTCTCTCTTTTCCTTTTTTTCTTCCTCCAAACATTTCCAATTGATCCTCCACCTTTCCCATCCTGACGTTGCGCTGGTACAGATTGTGCTTGCGTGGTGCCAGGCTTTCTTTTTTTTTGTACTTTGACTCCTTACCTCACCTAAGAAACAGGTTGAGTCGGTTTTTTTCCATCGCCCCTGCGTTGTGGAAAGATCGATCGATCCCCCCGCCCCCACCGTTGACATCTGTTAACGAAAAAAAAATCCTTGTTCGAATCACCGACGACAAACCACCACGCGATATCGCCCCGTCTCCTAAGACAAACGATCTCCAACAATGGACTCCGTCTTGCGCCAGTCGAAGGCCATGTGCCCCTTCATGAGGCAGGCCACGGCCGCGGGTCTCCGTGCCATGTCAACGGCCGTCACCCCTGCTACGCCGACGGCTGTGTCCCCCTGCGGCGGCACCATGTCCAAGCTGCAGGTGCTCGCCCGCCGCTGCCCCGTGATGGGCAAGGCCATGGCCGTCCAGTCGGCTCGCATGGGTCATACCGCGGCCGGCTTCCCGAGCGTCGCGGCCAAGGCTGGCATGGCCACGTTTCATGGCCATGTGAAGGCTGGCAAGGCGAAGCTGCATACTACTCGCCCGCAGGAGGCCCAGGCCGTGGATAGCTCAGTTTTCCCGGGCCATGAGAAGGGTTAGTGGGGGGTTTCTACTGTTAGGAGTGTTGTTCTGGGATTCTTGCTGACGATGGCTTAACGTACAGTTCAGCTACCTCCCCGTCTTCCGGCCAAACCGGCCGTCAGCGCTGGCCCTGCTGCCACCACCCGCCCGACCACCCACACCGGCAAATTTGACTACGAAGGATTCTACAACCATGAATTAGAGAAGAAGCACAAGGACAAGTCGTACCGGTACTTCAACAACATCAATCGGCTGGCCAAGGAATTCCCCCGCGCTCACATGGCCACCAAGGAAGAGAAGGTCACGGTTTGGTGCGCCAATGACTACCTGGGCATGGGTCGCAACCCGCATGTCCTGAAGGCGATGCACCAGACGCTTGACGAATACGGCGCTGGGGCTGGTGGCACACGCAACATTTCCGGCCATAACAAGCATGCGGTCGAGCTGGAACAAACGATTGCGAAGCTCCATGCGCAGGAGTCTGCGCTGGTCTTCAGCTCCTGCTACGTGGCCAACGATGCGACCCTGGCTACCCTCGCCAGCAAAATGCCCGACTGCGTCATCTTATCCGACAGCTTGAACCACGCCTCGATGATCCAGGGTATCCGCCATTCCGGTGCGAGGAAGATCATCTTCAAGCACAACGATGTACAGGATCTGGAAGAGAAGCTCGCATCATTGCCGCTCCACGTCCCCAAGATCATTGCTTTCGAGTCGGTTTACAGCATGTGCGGTTCAATTGGCCCAATTGAGGAGATTTGTGATCTTGCCGACAAGTACGGCGCCATCACCTTCCTTGATGAAGTTCATGCTGTCGGCATGTACGGCCCGCATGGTGCGGGTGTGGCGGAGCACCTGGATTACGAGGCCCACGTCCAGGGCCGGCCCCGCGGGACCATTATGGAGCGGATTGACATCATCACCGGTACCCTTGGCAAAGCTTATGGCTGCGTCGGCGGTTACATTGCCGGCAGCGCCAAGCTTGTCGATACCGTGCGCTCGCTCGCGCCCGGCTTCATCTTTACTACCTCACTCCCTCCGGCCATCATGGCTGGTGCCCGCGCAGCCATTGAATATCAGATGGAACACCAGGGCGATCGCCGCCTGCAACAATTGCACACGCGCGCGGTCAAGGAGGCCCTCCAGGAACGCGACATCCCCGTGATTCCGAACCCGAGCCATATCGTGCCCATTCTAGTTGGTAATGCCGAACTTGCGAAGAAGGCCAGCGACAAGCTTCTGCAGGACCATGGGATCTACGTGCAGAGCATCAACTACCCGACCGTGCCCGTCGGCCAGGAGCGGTTGCGCGTGACGCCCACCCCGGGACACACGAAGGAGTTCCGCGAGGAGCTGATCAACGCAATCGAGGGCATCTGGACCGAACTCGGCATCAAACGCACCAGCGAGTGGGCGGCCGAGGGCGGCTTCATTGGCGTTGGCGTGACGGACGCCGCGCCTGAAGAGCCCCTCTGGACCGACGACCAGCTGGGCATCGCCGAAGCGGCGCGCACGCTGCTGCAGGCGGCGAAGGCGGAGAAGGACTCGGCTCCGTTTACAGGCGGGGTGACTGAGAGGCTCCTGGAGAGGGAGATGGAGGGACTGAGGACCGCCAGCGTTGCCGCTTAGGCTTCGACTGAGCCATCAGTCTATCCGTATCTTCCCTCGTCAATTGGGAGATAAAATCCTTCTCTTCTCTACCGGGGTGTATTGCCCCGGTGTCCCTGCTGCTCCAGTCCTAGGGGAGCTCATCTGACCCGTCTCTTGTCTGTCTAACCTGTCGCTCTTTCTTCGTTTGCGGTGTTTTTCTTCCCTTGAAGACCAAGACGTCAAACACGTTCCTTGGAGCGCGCGAGCAGCAAAGAATGGGGACATTTATGTGTACAAGCGGTTTGTGGTTTTCTTTTGAACCAAAAAGTGCCCCGTGAATCAGTCGGGTGTACTTGTTGTGCCTGCGGGCGCAAATAGCTGTTGGCTTTCTGCTTTCGTTGTCACATCCCTGTCTTCGTTTGGGTGTTTCCCAGCGAGGGGGTGGAGGAACAAACGCTGTTTGTTTTTGACATATTATGTTACAAAACATTAAATATACTTGGACATTGGCCGGCCTGCTCTTCTTGGAGAGGCCAAAGCTGCCATAATTTTTGGTGCCCCTTTGCTGCGTGCATTGAGACTTACTTAGGTTATGCTGACTTCGATGGTACCCAAAGACAAATTGACGACGGCACAGTGGCGGTCAAGGCCGTTGATCGAGGTGCCGAGCTGCCGTTTCTCCTGCGATCTGACATGCATGTCAAAGGGCGTCAACGTTAACTTCCGGTCCTCACCGGTTGATACCCACAGCCACAGCGCGTAGTTAAGCGCCACACTTCTTAACCCCGACAATCGATCAAGGACACCCCAGCCAATAAGAGACTATTATTTGCAACACAACGCCACAACCTTAACAGTAGCAGCCCCACAGGAACGGAGCCGGAACAAAAGTCTTCTCCATTGCTCCGACGGAGCAGACCGTGCCCCTGAAACTCTCCGTCTCCGCGCCGCAGCCCAAGAAACACAACCTTCGCGTGTTAGTCGACGGGAGGACGGGTCGACAACACAGCCCCCCCTTCATTGAATTTACCGCGTGGATCGGCGCAGGTGCGTGCGCGGCTCGGAAACATTTTCGAATTCATGCTTCGATTCGTTCCAGGGGACGAAAAGAGAAAAAAAGGCTTGGTGGTGTGTTTTTTGGGTTGCTTGTCTCGCATCCCAAATTGGTAAACTTGTCTGACTGGAAGGAAGGGGCTTGCTTTTCCTGCCTTGCCTCTTTTTGCCCTAACGTTACCTACCATACTCCCGCCCACCCATCCATACCTCGATTGCATTGTTATTCCCCCCCGCCCCGTCCCGCCTTCTGTCAAGTTAAAGTCAGCCTAGATGATGACGACGACTCCTTCGGACTGAATTCCTTGGCGTTGCTCATCGTTTAATCTCGAACCCTCACACCCCCCTGTACTTGAGATTGGCGAGTTTGAAGGGAAGGAGAGGTTTTGTTGGGATAAGTGGCTGGTGGGATCCTATTTCTTCTTCTCGGCTCGTTGATATTTTGTTGTTCTACTACTGTTTTGTCTCGGCCGATTCTTTCTACGTACATACGATACGATACCAAGCCTTACGTCGTGTGGCGTGTAAGTGGAATTGTCAGACGACCGACTCAACAATCAACACTCAACAACTCCCGTACCGCTGTCTAGCTCTACTCGGTCTCGACGCAAGAGAGAGTCAGATTCTTGTCATACACTTTACTTCCCCTTTTCTCCGGGCACTTTCCTGTCTTATATCTTACCATAAGCAGTTCTTGCTTCTCTCTTTTTTTCCCCGGCCTTAACGCCGGTCTGGCTCCGGTTCAACCTTTCCCGGCCGAACCGCTCCCATCGAGACCCCCACTACAAACAGTGCTCGGGGATAGCCAGTGGTGGCACACCCATCCCTAATACTGCCACTAGCGTGGACGAATTCGGTCACAGGTGGCGAGATGGACTCCAACCGCATTTCACCTCCATTGGGGACAAGACCTGGCGGCATCAACAAGGGCCCAAGAGCGTGTGCTACGTGCGCGAGGGCGAAGAGCAGGTGCATTTCCGGCCCACGAGGACAAGAGAAGTGTGAGAGGTACGTTTTCGGTTCTTCCCTAACATCCTTATATGCCCACGCTTGGGTACCATGTCGGCAGAAGCGGGCTAGGACCGTTGGTTCCATGCCCGCTCGGCCAAGCAAGGGAGAGAAGGGGACCGGCTCGTCCCTAGTGGATCCCGGAGGAGACCCGCCGGAGCCGGGACGTACCGTACTGTGTCCGTTCCCGCCCCCCCCCCCTCTTCAATCGTCCCAATTTGGACGTTGTTTGCTTCCACCGGATGCAACCCGGTGCACTGGTGTGACTGAGAGCGGCAGCCCGAGCTTAGCTAACACATGCCTAAGATGCCATCGCCTACAGAAGCCTTGCTCTTCCCAGACCCCAGCACCAGCAAGGAAACGCAAAGACCCCAAGCCTACCCGCGTGGCTGAACTCGAGCGGCGTCTGGAAGATCTCACGGCCCGGATCGAGTCTGTTCAGCGCCAGGGGCCCGTGGCGCTAAGCCCGCCCGATTCGGACCACTATGTCCTCCCCTCCTCGCTCGAACCCCCGGCAGTTGCTCCTGAGCCGAGCAGCCTTCCGCCGCCGGGCACGTTCTGCAAGGGCTCAGTGAGAACGACCGAGCAAGGACGTTGGACCGGCCCGTATGCGCACTTGTTTCCGGGCCAATCTCTTTTTGGGGAAGGGCAGCCGGCGTCTACCAGTAACGGTAACAACAACAATAGCAGTGGTAACAACAACATCAACAACAACAACACCAACAGCAGCAGCAATGGAGTTCCTCCGCAGTCGACTACCACGACGCTCTCATCACCCTTGGGACATCCCCAAAACATCACCACAATCCAGCCCACGACAGCCACAGCACCGACCTCCCTCATATCCCCCTCTTCCCCCTACCCAACCCAACCCGACTACCAACCAACCTCCTCTTCCTCCCACCCCGCACTACAACCACCACCACCACAACCTTTTCCAACCTCCGCCTCCGCCGACGACCCCTGGCCCACAGGCGACGAAGCCGAATCCCACCTAACGATGTACCACGAACGCTTCGCCCACCTATTCCCCTTCATCATCGTGCCCACCCACCTGACGGCGGCACAGATGCGGGTGCAGCGACCGTTCCTGTGGAAGGCGATCATGATCGAGACGAGTTTGTTCAATGGGGCGCGACAGATCCAGTTGGGGGATGCCTTGCTGCGGGAGATGGGCGAGGTGTCGTTTATGGGGGCTAATGGTGGGGGGATGGGAGGGAGGAAGGGGGAGGGATTGTTGGATTTGTTGCAGGGGGTGCAGATGTTGATTGATTGGTGGGTGGTTTTTTATTTTTTATTTTTTTTTTCGTTTACTCCTTATGCGGTTTTCCTATTTACCCCTTTTTGGGTTTGTTGTTGACTTTGAGACAGGTACCATTACAACTTGAACAACTTCCAGATGGTCAATCTGCTGTTCCTAGCGCAGTCGGTCACAGCGAGCCTGGGTACCGTTGAACCGAACGAGGAAGGGGATTATGACACCGAGGCGCTGGAGCAGATGCGAGCCTTTGCCACGACATACTATCTCGTCACCCTGTGAGTTTCCGGTTTTGGGTTCCGAAGCCCCAAACTTGCCCCCCTTTCCTCGAGCAACTAGTTGACCTAACACCTCAACCCAGGACCTTCACCACCAACAAACGCCCCGACTCCCTGATGAACAACATCAACCTCTCCTACCTAACCACCTGCTGCCACGTCCTGCTCACCCGCATGGAGCACCCAACCGACGAGCTCGTCGTGCACCTCGTGCGCGCCCAGCGCCTGCTCCAGAGCATCTCACAGGGGTTCGCCCGGCGCAAGGCCATGCTAAAAGAGAGCCGGGTGCCGCAGACGGCGTTTGTGGCGGCGCTCAAGGAGCGTGTACGCGGGTTTGCGGCTGCGCTGCCGGCGCATGTTAAGGGGAATGGTATGTTTTCTTGTTTTCTCGTTCTCTTCGTTTCCTTAGTTCCCCGGCGTGAGGGTCAGCTAACTAACACCCTCACAGTCTCCCTCGAAGGCCACTTCCTCGTCGCAGAAATCCTCATCTACGAAAACAGCCTTGAAGAACTCTCCCACTGCCCCATGCGCTGCTTCCAACCCCAATCACCACAACAACCGCGTCAACAAGACCCCAACACCAACAGACTCAACCGCCTCAACCCTTCCAGTCCCGCGACCAGCCTGTCCCCACCATCAACAGACGAACAAAACGCAAACCGGGTGCAGATGCTCTGGGACTGCGCGCGCGTCGTCGAAGCCTTCATGTCCCGGCGTTTTGCCCACGAAACGGGTGACTTCCCGCGGTTCATCTCGCTGACGTCGCTGGACTTGACTTATGTTTTTTTGACCATGTTGAAATTGGCTACGCTGCAGGTGCCCGGGTGGGAGTTGGAGGAGGTTAGGAGGGAGTTGAGGTTGTATGGTGGGTACTTTCTGATTCCTTTCACTGCTTTCTCCCTCTTCCCTTTTCCCCCTGAATCCTTGATGATGAGAATTGCCCCGGGATTTGCAGCTAATCAATGGTTGTTATGCACAGAGCGGATGGACCAACTGATACGACGCATGGAACACTCGGCCAACAAACGCAAACGGGCGACCCAGAGGCGCGACTGGCCGATCGACGAACGGGAAGAGGCCGAGGACCCATTTGCCAAACTCGCACGCAAAGTCGCCAACGTACGGGATATCATATCCGTAAGGCCCCCCTTCTCCTTTCCTTTCCAAAGGACCCCCCCTTTCTCTCCCAAGGAAAAGAAAGAAAAACGAAAGCCCTAACGCTCGTCCAACATCAGGCCACAGCCTACGACAGCGGCTTCGCCACCTCGCAAGTCGCCCGCGTAGTCGACCCCGCACCCATGACCCTAGCCGACGCGACACAAGATCTGATGCAGGATCTGGGCGGCGGCGGGCTGTGGCAGCCCGACGCCGCGGGGGCCGGTGGTGCTGGTGGCCTCAATCTCAACAATTGTTCTGGGTTTGGGGATATGTTACCTGAGTGGGACTCGTTGGAGGGGGTGGATTGGGCGGCGGTTTTTAGTGGGGATGCGGTGTGTGAGGGGTTTTATGCGAGTTGATGAGAGGGGTATGATTGTGATGATTGTTATGATGATGATGATGGATCTGGATATGAATTTGGACTGGGGACATACGACAACATTTGGGTGTTTATGAGGGTGGTATTTTGGGTTATTTCAACGGGAAGGAAGCGGCATTGTTATGGTGTTGGGATGGGTCATGTTTTTTTTTCTTCATTTTCAGATCTATTTACGCCACTTACTCGTTGTTCCCCCTTTTTTGCTGTTACTGGGATAAAACATGGAGAGTGAATAGACTAGTTACCGGGACAATATTCGGCGTTGAGAACGAACGCGAGATTTTACGGGCACCTTGAGAGAAGGGAGCGACTGAAGAAAGGAATAATTGGACTTTTACATTCAACGTGATTATCTTGTCCATACATGTGGGATGTGATTTCTTTGCAGTATGGATATTACCCTGTCGTCGAGATGGGGTTATAAGAGTCGAATTTCCTATCCTTTTCTATGGTAAAAGTGGCGGAGTAAATCTTCTGTAAGCGGAGCTAGAGTCCCCCGCCACAAAGCATCCACCCGTACAGAGTGTAATGCTTGATATTTACGATGATACGTATATCGTGCTATCGTTAAGGCGCTTATTAACCTTGCGTTACGATCACGATTGTGGGGTGGTTAATTCCACATTAGGAAATATTGGAAGAAACCGTCGGCCATAAGGACCCACTTAAACCTACCTATTCACTCATCAACTCACTCATCACCCATCATCATCATCATCATCATCATCATCATCATCATCATCATCATCATCATCATCCTCCTCCTCCTCCTCCTCCTCCCCCCCTCATAAAAATAAATAAATAAGCCCAGCTAAAAGCCAACATGACTCACCCAATAAAAATCGACTACACCCTCTACCTAGTAACCGACTCAACCCTCGCCATCCTCGGCCCCGACCGGGACCTGTACACGGTCGTCGAGCAGGCGCTGCGCGGCGGGGTGACGGTGGTGCAGCTGCGGGAGAAGACGGGGGATACGGCGGAGCTGGTGGCGAAAGCCCGCAAGCTGCATGGCATCACGAAACGGTACGGCGTGCCGCTGTTGATTAATGACCGCGTGGATGTGGCGCTGGCGGTGGGGTGTGAGGGGGTGCATGTTGGGCAGGATGATATGGGTGAGTTTCTCTTTTTCTCTCTCTCTTTTTTTACATTTCTACTCTTTTTTTTTTCTTGGTGTGGGTGTTGAGAATTGAGGTTTTGTTTTTAAGGGGAAGGAGATTTGAAAGGGTGGCTAATTGGTGGGTTGTGTAGATTTGGCCACGGTGAGAAAGCTGCTCGGGCCGGACAAGATCATTGGCGTCACAGCTAGCACGGTGGATGAGGCACTCAGGGCGTGTGAAAGGGGTGCAGACTATCTGGGCATTGGCACCGTTTATGCCACACCAACGTGAGTTGTTGACTCCCGTGATCCGTATTGGTGGTCCAGTGACTGCCGGGTGTGCTGACAGCAGTCCTATGTAGGAAAACAAACACCAAGGAAATCATAGGCGCAGCCGGTGTCCGTGAAATCTTGACGAAAATCGCCGAGGCCGGGCATAACACTCAAACCGTCTGCATCGGGGGTGTCAACGAGTTGAATGTTCAGCGCATCTTCCACCAGTGTCATTCCCCCAAGAAAGCCCTGGATGGGGTCGCAATTGTCAGCGCCATCATGGCGGCTCCGGACCCGGAGGCGGTCTCCAAGAAACTCCATGGGCTGATTACGTCCGAGCCGGCTTTTGCCGCGGATCTCGGGGGAAATCAATCTGTCGCAGATGCGCGGTCTGTGGTGGATTTGGTGCCTTCGGTTATCAAGCACGTCCATGAAACTACGCCGCTTTCGCATAACATGACCAACCTCGTATGTATATACCGTACCCTAAGGGTGTTTCTCATATAGGCTGTGTGGCTGGGCTAACACGAAGGAGGTGGTACAAAATATCGCTGCCAATGTTGCCCTCGCGGTGGGTGCGTCACCCATCATGGCAGGCTATGGCGAAGAGGCGGCCGATTTGGGCAAACTCGGCGGCGCTCTGGTCATCAATATGGGCTCGGTAGACCCTAGTGGGCTGGAAAACTATCAGAAAGCACTCAGGGCGTACAACCAGCAAGGGCGGCCGGTGGTGTATGATCCAGTGGGGTAAGTTTTCCATGGCTGAGGACTCGGATAACTCGCGAATGCTGAAGCTAACTCCCATGTTAAGAGCTGGTGCCACTGCCATCCGCCGCGCTGCTGTCGGGACCATTCTATCCAGCGGCTACCTCGACGTAATCAAAGGCAACGAAGGCGAGATCAAGACAGTCTTTAACAGTAGCAGCAGCGTGAACACCAGCGGTCAAGCCCAGGAACAGGAAGAGCAACAGCGCGGTGTCGACAGCTCAACCACACTCGACGCCACACAAAAAGCACAGCTTGTGCGGGCCCTCGCCGCGCGCGAGAAGAACGTCGTCGTGCTCACGGGCAAGACGGATTTCGTCAGCGACGGCACGCGCACGTTTGCTATTGACAACGGGCATGCGTATCTCGGCATGGTTACCGGTACGGGGTGCACGTTGGGGACGACCATCTCGGCGGCGATTGCCTCGCGGAAGGCCGGCGGGGGGGTGGATCGCTTGGTGGCGGTCATCGCGGCGATTTTGCATTTTGAGATTGCGGCTGAGATCGCTGCCGTGCGTCCGGAGGTCCGGGGGCCGGGGACGTTTGTTCCGGCCTTTTTGGATGAGCTGCATTTAATTAGACAGGCGACTGTGAAGGGGGATTTGGCCTGGTTGGAGAAGGCGAAGGTCAAGAAGGTGGAATAAAGAGTAGCTATGTTGATCAAGATTTTTATTTTATTTTCTTTTTTTTTGTTGTTGTCCCGTTTTGTTTGGTTACCCCTTTTTTACTACCTAGAGTGTGTGGCGTTCCAGGGGCTTCGGCCCCGAACTCGGCAATCGGAAGTCGCTGAAGGCGGGGTAGCATCGGCTGATACCCGGGTGCATTTGTCCCCACTTCGGCCGGATCCGCTGCCCCGCGCTGCGGTCCTCGGGCCAGACAACTCCATGTAATTACTCACTTGCATGAGACGGAAGGCGAGCTTTCTCCGATTTCAACTCACATCTAGTGAAACTCTCCCAAAATTACCCTGACATCTGGACGTCTTTTCTTCAACACGCTGAATCTCTCCCCGTCCACCCACCATGGCTGCCTCTGCCCCTACGCCCGAAAGGCGGTTCAGTACGTTTATTCCTTTTTAGCTTCTTAACTTCATCCTCGGTACTAACCCCGAACCACCTAGAGAACCCTGCCGTCTTGTAAGCTCTCCTGATCGGACTCAAATTTCGATATTCATCGAACGAACTAAATCAACTTGGAGCTCTGCCACTGATACCAACAACCCCTAGCATCTGCGACATCCAAGAGAAGTTCCGTCCAGCCATCCATGAGTTCGACAAAGTGTAATCACGCCCACCCCACTCACTCAAAGTAACCGCATCTCGTCCTCCGCCATGACACTTACACTAACACTCACTCACCCACCTAGGGTCCTCACCGCCCGCAAAGCCCTGCGAGCCGCCACCGTCCTCCAAATCCCCATCTTCGTAACAACCCAAAACCGCGCCCGCCTAGGCAACACCGTTTCCGAGCTGCGTATGTTCCCCTCCCCTCACCTCACTCACCTCACCTCACACCCCCCTCCAAATCCCATCTAACCCACCCCGATATATCTCAGAACCCCACCTCCAAACCGCCGGCTCCCTCGTCCAAGCCAACCTCGACAAGACCCGTTTCAGCATGTGGATCCCCGGCATCTCCTCCCACCCTCAATTCTCATCCACCTCTACAGATCACACCTCCGACGTCCTAATAATCGGCATCGAATCCCACATCTGCGTAACCCAAACCGCCCTGGACCTCCTGCAGCACGGCCACCGCGTCTACATCGCCGCCGACGGCGTGAGCTCGACAAACCGAGAGGAAGTGGGGATTGCGCTGGCACGGATGCGGCACGCGGGGGCGGTGGTGACGTCGAGTGAGAGCTGGGTGTATGAGTGTATGGGGGATGCGGGGATTCCGGAGTTTAAGGGGATTGTGGGGGTGGTGAAGGAGAGTGCGGGGGATACGAGGGAGGCTTTGGGTGGGTTGGTGGGGAGTAAGATTTAGAGGGTGTACGTGTATATATATACATACCATGTAGGTGTGGGTGTGTTCAAGGGGTAGAGAGAGAGGGAGAGAGAGAGATGGGAAGATAGATAGATAACAAAGTACTGCGAGTCATCATATCATCACACAACTCGTGGTTCAGTAACATGTAATGAATGATTGTTCCTTGTGATTCTTTATTTATATTTTGCGCTGTTTTTCAGATTTTTCCTTTCTTGTCCACACATCTTGGGTCAAGCCCCGCCCCCTTTCTCACTGCTCGGCACAAGCCGGTGCTGCCAAAACCCCCATTGCAATATCCCATTCCATCCCACGCCTTCACACGCTTTCATGCCACTTAGCCGTCTGTCTGTCCGTCTGTCTGCCTGATCCGTTCATTACGGCTCCTTACCCCCTTTCATCCACTGCAAGTAGATAGCAAGCAATGCCAGCAAAACGAGGCTCATTCATTCATTCCCTAAATCCCAAATCCCCTCTCATTCAATCACTCAGACGTACCACCCGGCTTCGGCTTCGTCGGCGCTATCCACGAAAACGCCGACGCGCTTCCCAGCGGATTATTCCCCGGTCGAGTAGTAGTACTGCCCAACGGCGGCTTCCCGCCGACTCCTACCGCAGCCGTGTCTTGGTGGCCATGTCCTCCTATTGCCGACGACGTCTGTCTGCCCTCTCCAAGACTGGCCAAGCCCGCAGCCGAGACACTCACGCTTCGCTTCGCAATACTACCGCTGGTATTGCTACTACCGCTGTTGCTGCCGCCCCAGCTGATAGCCGCCGGGCCACCCTCGGCAGCCAAGTGTGGCTTGCGCTTCGTCTGCTCGGTATTTGTAGATCCACTGCTGCGGGGCGCCCCTGGTGCGGGCTCGTACGCAGCGCCCGTCTTGGTCGTCGCCGTCGAGCTACCGCCACTGGATTTGGATGCTTTGAGAACCTTCATGTTGCGGGGCCGCGCAGCTGGCTGATACCCGCTCAGCGGTGTATTAGCGTCACCGCCAAGGGCCGCCGCGGTCTGGCGCCAGGGCGTGCGGATAGCAGAGCTAGAATCCCGACGCTTAGGAGGTTCGCTGGATCCAAAGGGTTTTTCTGCCGGGGCGGGGGGTGGTGGTGGTGGTAAGGCGGGCTCGGGGAGGTGCTTGTCGAACTCGCCCCCGCTTTCCGATGCCGCGCTGGTGGTTGCTGTTGTCTTGGCTGGCTGACTTGAGGCCGCCGTGGGCGAGAACATCCCGTCAGACCCGCTCGAGAGAGACTTGGGGACCGAGATCCCGCCTTCCTTGGAATCGTGGACAGAACCATTGACCGATTTCTCGGCTGTCACAAACTCGGGCGCAGAGGCGTTCAGCTTCGGCTTGTTGGGCACGATGTTGGCAGTGGTGATGTTTCGGAACACGGCGTCACGCTCAGGCCGCACAAACGGGACGGAAAGCTTGTCGCGGTCACTGCCATAGAGAGTCATGAGATTGCGGGAGAGCAGAATATCGGCGCCGTACAAGCGTAGCGTGTGGCTGCCAATGAAGACGCGAGCCGCCTCTCGTGACTCGGGGGATTCTTGCTGATCCATGCCCGTCACCTCGAACGTTGCTGTGATGCTCGGAAGCCGCGGTGCCGGGCTCGCGGACCGCGAGTTGGACTGCGTGACACGAGCCTCGACCAAGAATACGGGGAGTGAGATGCTGTGGGTGCCATCCAGTTCCCGATGGATGTTGTTAGTTAAGTCGAGCTCTCTGAGCAACGAGTACTCGATCGTCGACTTCTGGGACCCGGTGCACACCACGGCGTACAGCACCAGATCGGACGTCCAGTTGGTGGTTAGTAGACAACGGATGATTGATGGTGGAGCCCCGAGGATGTGCACGCCAGGTGGTGGTTCCGGCATCTCTAGTGGTGAGTCACCGTCGTGGTCACCCATCATCGACGCATTGTCCAGCCCAAGACTACTAATACGCCCCGATACACCAGAATGCATCGAATGCACCGAGTGCCCGGCCGAGCTGTGTCTTCCATCTGACTTGTGTGAATACTGCCGTTCCATCTGGTGCCCTCCAAACCCACTTCCGGGACGGCTGAAATCCCCCGAATGTCGGGTGCCGTGGCCGCTGATGTTGTTCGTGCTTGGCAAGGTGCTCACATCAAACCGGACACTGTTGGCTCGCGAAGCCACCCCTCTTCGAATCGGTTCATCCTCAGCGTCCAGGTTCTGTAAGCTACCCAAGAGATTCGTGTCTTCGTCATCCAGGTCGTCTATCAGTTCAGTAGCGGGCATGTGGACAGGACCTATATTGAGACGGATTAGCTCGGCAATCAAGGCGCACCCGAGCAGGCGCGGGGTAACAAAGAAGAAAACAAGTCATTGTTGACGACAAAACACTCACCGTGCTGCGGCGTGCCCCCAAGCACACTCGGAAATGGGGAGTTCCAGACGGATTTGAGCGCTGCGTCATCGGCCTGTCGTTTCTCGAGCGACCGTAGCCGCTCTGTATGCATCTGCTGCACATGATTGATGCGCTTCAACTCCATTTGAACATCGTGTAACTCTTCACGGCTGACGGCAAAAACGGGATCCATGCCCGCAACCACGCCGGAGTAAGAAAAACAATAGAACAAGGTTCAATCCGAAGAAGCTCAGCGTGCGAACCACAAAAAGGTGGGCTATATACTGCTTCACGGATGTTCGTATCCCCGGGTGGGCGAGTCGGAGTCGAAATGAACGAGGCAGGGCTGAAAAACGAGCGATCCCAACTCAGTGCGAAAGTTGCAGGCCACAGTAAACAATTGTCCCGTCTTTTTATTGTTTTGCGTGCCTCTCGCCGACCTCGATATTCGACCAGCATCAAATCTCGAGGTCCGCCTCCCCCCACATCGCCCGGAAAGAAAGACCGCCAGGCCTTCAGCGATACACCTCTTGCCCGCGTCTGGTCCGGAAACTGAAGCGGCGTTGTGGTGATCTCCAAGCAACAGAGGATCTCGACGTCGGCGATGTGGGTAATGGCACGAATTTCGCCAAGGTGTAGTGATTGTCGGTTCGTTAGAAGTCGGTGTCGATGCGGGAATTGAACGGTACGTCTGTGGTGAACGCGAGTGTTGTTACACCTCTCTTAACTTTCGGGGCGGCGGGCTGAACGTCAAATGTCGAACGGCGAATGTTTGGGGGGTCGAATGAAGCAGGTACCCTCGTAACGTAGGGCGGGGAACTTGTTAAGTCGCCTCGAAAACCAAATGTTCAACTGGACTGATCAAAATGGAATGCTGAAAGGAAGTTTGGTATGTTTTGGGCGTAAATGTAAGGCACAAGTTCCGTGGGTCAAGGGAGAACGCGAAACGGGTCGTTATTATTAAACGTTGTTGGGTGGGTTGGAGTGACGGATTCAATTCCGGGAGAGCCACCAGCCAAGGAGCTCCAAGCATATCAACCTCGCCTTCCTAGCTTGCTAGGGTGGAACAACCCTAACCCCCGCTCCCTTTGTCCTATCGACTCCTATTCGAGACTCAACAGCAACAAATTGTTTCCTGGACAACTCTCGAGTTTATTTACCGATTTACCCCGTCCATCCACCAATTTCTATAGCTTCGCATCGCAATGCTTAGACTTGTGTTTCTTTTCATTTACTCTTCTCTTTCTTTGGCGTCATTGCCCCTCTTTCGGCGATAAGGCTGCACACAGGCAACGGCGATCTTCCGACACTTTGAAACAACTACCATGCGGCGTAAACGCATGAACCAAAGTCTAAACATACCTTAATCTCCTGTTGGGACAGCATTTCATGAAGCAACAAGTTTGGTACCGGAATCACGGGTACCATTTCCATTGAATGAACCCTGGTGTCAATTCATCGCTAGCTGACTTAACTCATCGCCCCGCGGAAATAAGCATCAGAGCAAAAAAAGCCTGGCTTGAAACACTCAGCTGGAGGGGGAGTGATCTGCCCTCGGGGGTTGGAAATCGTCCGCATCCGATATCGCACACGTTCGTTCTTCTCTTATATGGACTTGCCCATCAGATGGTCGTCCTCCTCGAGCCAGGGCGCGTCTCGCCAGTCCGGCAGCACGAACCCAACCTTGTTCTCATCCTTTGTCCCAGCCCACTCTGAACCAAGGTGCGGCCGCACTAGGTCGTAAAAGACCTGGTACGACTCGGCACTCATGTGCAAGCCGTCGGGGAGCAGCTGCTCGAGGTATCCGCGGACCCCGCTCTCCGGGTCACCAAGGGCCGCGCCGTTCTTGGATTTCTTCGGGTCAAACCCGGGGGTCTTCTCGAGGGCGCGGTCCATGATGGCTTTGTGCAGGTCGACCAACGTGATGGCCGGGTGTTGGGCCGCGATCTGGCGGACGGCCTCGGAGTAGGCGGCGCTGCGCTTAGTCTGGCGCATCGCAGCGGGGTGTCCGTTGGCGCGGTCAAGTACAGTCACGCGAATCTCGTCTAAGGGCGGTGGTGTGACGAGTAAGATCTTGGGTTTGTGCGCCGTCACGATCGGGTGATTGATGATGCGGACCAGGTTCTCCTTGTACCGCTCCAGCGGCACATGTTGGAAGTTGGTTGGGAGTTGGACGGCTGCATCGTTGGCTCCAAACAGGATAATCTTGGCGGTTTGTTAGTCGGTCGTGCCACCGGGCTAAGCTGAATGCCAACCCCCACTACCTTATTCCAGCAGAGAGAAGAAGAAGCTCACCAGGTATTTCAATGCCGGCCCGCCCAGTGATGGCGGCGCAAAAATATTGGGTAGGATGCTCAGGGCGTTGGATGTGTTGTACCCTGAAAAACCGCGGTTGACGACATCGAAGCGGCGGAGAACCTCTGATGTCACAAAATGCGAGTTAATGGCACCATTTCCTTTCCGTTAGGGTACGTTGAGTACTGACGTGTCTGAAGAGCGGACTGGAAGGAGAAGCCGGTGGATGCATCAACGCTGGCTTGGAAGAGTGAGTCCCCGAAAAGGACGATCTGAGGGTATGAGGTCTATGGCGGGGTAACGACGTTTATCTTTTATCAGCATCTGTACGACGGAGGCGTTGGGGGGCTCAATCGATTTGGAGAACCACTTACCGCCATGACTGGTACGTTTGGCTGAGTGGTACGGTATCCGGCAACAGAAAGTGCAGTCGAGTGAGCTGGAAGTGAGGGATGGTACCAGTGGAAGTATCAAGTTATGCAAGATACCTTCAAAACTTGGGTGCAAGAAGTAAAACTGGGAAGATAAAGCGGTCTTTGTGGAAGGAGAAACCCTAGTCATCTAGTCTGCATTGGATGGGTCTTCCCGTGGGTGCACCTGCCCTTCAAATACCGCTTCCTGGAGTAGGTTTCTCCCGGCGTGGGCAAGGCCCATTTCCTTCTCAGGCCTCGCGATAACTCGCTCGCCCACTTGCCCACATTTGTCCACTCATCTCCAACACCAAGCTGCTCGTTGACTCGCCCGAAGGGCCCAGCAAATACACTTTGCCCCACTATCCCACCAGGGGTTTACTTGGAATGGCACCCCGCAGCCGGGCGTCTGCAGACCGACCCCCTTTCCCGCCTGGCGACGACAGTTACAACAACCTTTTATACTTTCCTCGACCAACGGCGATCTAGATCGAGGGAACACAACAGACTGCCCGATGATTTGCGGGCATATTTAGATTCCCGCCCGCAGAGCCCCGACCCGTCCTTACCTAAGGTGAGTACGTATGGTTAAAAATACTTTGCACGCCTTGTGCAAAAAAGTTCAAATCTGCTCTCCGCCATCCGTCGCCTTTTTCCCTTGGCTTGCCTGGCTATCTCAGGATGTTCGGCTAAGCTTTTGAAGTTTACCAAAAGTCCTATTGGCCCTCCATAAGAAAACACAGGCCGGGTTTCCGTGAGCCAACCACTCCGGGAGGTCCAAGGCCGAGAGAAAAAGAGCCGATTGGCACCTAGTCACATGGGAGGCGGCGACTGCGATCTGGAATGCAGATACCTGCCTTGCCTGCTCATGCTACCCCGTCTGCTTTGGCTCCGTCGCTTGAGGCCTGGTCATGCCGGGGCCAATCGTGCGGCTCCTAGTCAGGCGGTGTCCAGCATCGACGGGGCCAGTGGCTGGGCCCCTAGTATCGTCGAGACGACATGCCATGGGCAGGCCTTGGACCGCGCTGGAACAAGTCCCTTCAACGACTGGTGAACCCCGCAGGGAGCGGTGGGGGGCCACTTCGAATCAACACCCTTTTAAGGGTCTGATGAACCCAGCCCAGCGGAACAATCCTCAGAAAGGGCCTGTCTTCTTGAATTTGGCCCATCGGCTGGGAGGGTTTAGGTGGCTAAGTGGGGTTGCTGTTGACTTAGCGCACCCGGCTGTTTGGATGCCCGCATTTTCCGCCCGAGACAAGCGCCTAAACCGGAGGCCAGCAAAGGATCCCTTGCTACCTACTTGCCGACCTAGGTGGCGAGCCACTGTTACTTCTCCCGGGTTTTTGGCGGAGAAGATTGGGTGCCTGGGGCCTCTGAGGGCGGAAGACGCAATTCAGTCCATGAAGCTCTTCATGGGTGGAATCAACTCCGAACTGCCCGCTGCGGTGCGGGGCAATGTGGGGGTTGTCTGTTTCGGAAGCCAGCGACAGCCGGATATGGATGCTGACTTATCGATAGGCCCTGGGAGTACGCACCTAGGCCGCCAAGTATGGCCACCTGAGCCACCGACTACCCATCATCGACCTCACTATCTTTCCTCTCTTTTTCCGAGTCGACCTATGATTACCCGAATGCCGTCTTTACCCCTCAATATCTCATAGCAGGTCGCTGAGATCCGCCGAAGAACCATGTCCCAAGCCCAAGTCGCGTGCTGCACCTGCGCATCCTTACTCGCTGCTCTGCCTCGCGTGTGCTCTACCTCCGAGAAGCCCCTACCCGACGACAGGCGACTACAGTGCTGCGGCCGTACAATCTGCGGAGCATGCATCCGTGTAAACAACCCTGTTCTTACTCGGGTTTCCCGCTTTCTTACTTCGGGTGTTGTGCCTGAGACTGACCAACAATTCACACCCAGAAAAACAACCGCTTCCGAAGCTACTGTCCCTACTGCCAAACCTCTGCCGAACCCCGACTGAAGCGCCGGCCGGATACCCGGCGAGGGCGAGATGCGGAAGGGTCTGGAGCGGGAGGTTCGGATATAGACCTGGATAGTGAGTCCGAAACGGACAACGACCCACCTCCGTACTCCGCCATTGCCCAAGCAGTCAACATCAAATTCAACCCCACCGAGTCCGCACGGCCACCGCCCCCATATACCCCGGCTTTATCGACGTCACAACAACTCGGGAGCCCCAAAGATCAACACTCGTCTTCGCCCTCCTCCTCCTCCTCCTCCTCCTCCTCCTCCTCAACGCCTTCCCCGGCCCCCTACACAGTCCACCACCTGCGTCATCCACCCCATCCAACACCCGATTCCCTCCTCTCCCTCTCCCTGCAATACGGTATCCCGCCCGCCGTGCTCCGCCAGCACAACCGCCTACCCGCCGACGCCGACTACCTCCTAGCCGCACGCCACACCTTACTCATCCCCACAGCCCACATCACCACCAACCCCAAGTCCAGCGCTGCACCACCCGGAACTACTAGTAGTAATAGTAGCAACAGCCAAGAAACAGCCAGCCTCTCGCCGCGCCCCATCGAAGATGCAGCCGAGCGCGAGCGCAAAATTGCCATCCGCCGGTTCATGGTCGCCTGCAAAGAGGCCGACTATGACACGGCCGTCGTGTATCTCGAAGAAACGGGCTTCGATTTCGCGCTGGCTGTGCAGCGGCATCGGGAGGATGCGGAGTGGGAAGCGCGGAATCCAGTGAGGGTGGGTCCTTCCTCCTCGGCTGCAGGGGCTAGGGGGAAATATTATAGGGGGAGGGTAGCGAGGGTTGATAAGGGGAAGGGGATGGTAGTGACTGGGAAAGGGGATGCGGGAGATGTGAATAAAGTTGGCGAAGCGAAGTCAACCCCCGGGACAGGAGGAGGAGGGGGGTTTCTGGGATGGTGGAGAGGGTGAACTGTCCGTGATTTTGGGTAGGCTAAGGTAGGTAGGTAGGTACCTAGGCAGGGGGGATCTGTTTGTTTTGTTGTTGCATAGACACGCACCCGCGGATGATACCACAGTTCAGTTAGTCAATTTCAACACATTCCGTTTGTATTTGTATGATACCGCTTAGCACCTAGGAGCGGGCCTCGATGAGACGTCAATGTTCACAGTGGATGGAGTGTTTGTTTATTCGTGATGATGAAAAACTTACGCCGTTATTGTTTGGATGTCCCCTTCCGGAAGCGCCGCCCACTTACTTGCCTGTTACAATACACAAATTATCCCATTGCCTCGAACCATGCGGTCCGCCATGTCCGTCCGCCGGCCTAACATTATATTTCATCCCTTGCTTTAGAAAGCAGATCTTGTCCGAATATCCTGCGCAAAAAAATGGCATTAGCACATCGTCGGCTGCTAGCAAAGAAGAAAAGGGGGGTTGATATAAAAATAACATACCGAGATCTTCCGCTCGATTTCCCGCACCGAGCGGTCCAGCTCTCCAGCAATCATCTGCTTCTTATCGTTCGGCAGCAGACTGAACCTCTCACACAAATCTCCATCGATCACCCCCTTAACCGGCACATAATACCCACGGTAAATGAGATGATCCCGTCCCGCCAACGGGGCGTCCTCTGCCCGCATGTGGCTCTCTAAGTTTTGGAAGAAATCCACGTCCTCGCGGCTGACAAAGGGGATCAGCACGCCGACGGTGCCTTGGATACCGCTCCACACCAGCACGTCCCGACCACCGGCGACGAGATTCGTCTTGACAATGCTGGTGGGCAGATCCTGCGTGTAAAAGTGTGCCATCAGGCTGAGACGGCTCTGTGCGCCGTGGAGGTAGTTGCGGGCGTGCTGGAGCTGGATCTCCGAGCCGGGTTCGTCGCTGTCTTGGCTGGCCCGATCGGGGCACCGCAGGATCCAGATGTTGCCGAATTTATCGCCACCCGCGACGGATTCGTAGTCAACCATGGTCGTGCAGGTGGTCCAGCGGTTGACTGTGTCGTCCGCGAAGGGGAGGAGCTTGTTGCTCTCGGGCTTGTAGACAATGTAGGTGAGGCCCTGCTGGACATCGCCCACGACGATGCGGCTGCCCTGGGTTTGCAGTGATACGATCAAGTGAGGTGCCACCACTCCCTGGGCTTTCCGCAAAAGCTGCCGGAGACCGAGGTCGTACACACGGAGGGTCTTGCCAATGCCAGCAAGGAGGCGCCCCTGGAATGGGATGAGAGCCATGGGAGGTTCTTCCACCTTGGTTTTGTGAATGAACTCCAGGTCTCTCCCATCCTCGTGGAACCGGTACACGTGGATATAACCCTCGCTGAACTGGCGTGGGTTGAGCACCATGTCCTTCCCAGTGCCCACGACGAGGAAGCTCTCGCCGTCTTGGCTGGAAAAGGGAACGACAGCGGCGCTGACCGCCGCTTCGTTGCCCTCCAAGTCAATCCGCTGGAGTACACTAGGTTCTTCCGCCAGGGGGTCCACAACGCTGATGCAGGACGCCCATCGCCCTGTGGCTCGAGGATATCCGAAGTCTTCTGGCGGCAAGACCGCTGCGTCGCCATTAACGGCGCCTGATTGTGCCAAAAGTTGCGCCCGTAGTTCGGGGGGTAGGGTGTTGTTGTCGGATTCGATGGTGTAGAAGTACGGTTGTTCTGGGTGCTTGACCAACCGTTTGGGGGTGTAGGTGAGGGGGATAGACTTTTGAATCATCGTCTGGCCCAGCCTCTCGATGGTAAAGATTCTGAATAAGGTCAGCACTTGGTACTCTCGTGTAACAGAACCAAACAATAATCAGAGAAATAAGTCGTCTCAGAAGGAACAATTGATACAACCGTAGTTGTAGTCAAGCCTCATTGCACATGGCGTAGGTATCCCTTTTATCATCATGTAGACGAGGAGGATAATTTGACTTCAGGGGGGACGATGTGGTTAACTAACCTAAGGAAATTGGCATGAATGCCCACCATGCCTTCGAGGCACTGCTCACTGCTGAAGTTCCAGCCATATTCGAGGTCGGAGTAAAGCAATGGCGTCGTGACGAAATTCTTCGTGATAGGGTCTGTATACCCCAGCCATGGACGCGAACTTAGGGCCAGGACGCAAGGTTGGCCTTGGACGGAGACTTGGAACAGCTTCGTGGGCTTCGACCCAAGGAACTTCGACCGGGCATCGGCGAGTTCACCGGTCACCTCGTCCAGCACGGTCCTCAAGTAGACTCCAGAATGTAGGCCAACGTGAAGGAATAGTGTCATCCCGCCGGTTGAGTCTTCCATCGACATTATCGAGAGAGAGGAGGGCGCCGACGTAAGCGCCTGGATAGACTTCATCTCCAACGTAGATTCGGGATCCAGGCTGAGGATGCGGACTGTGCAATCGTCACAGCCAACCGCTAAGAAGGGGCTTCGCCTCAAGCCTTCCGGCACTCTGCCTAGGCTAAGAGCAGTTACAGTCCCTGTCATCTCTTTCTTCTCATCGTACTCGGCCAGCGACCCATCGGCGTCCATCTCGAAGTAGACAATCTCGCCAGAGCTCAGGGCAATGACAACCTGGCTCTCATTCGTCGTGGCCGCGACGATCGATCGGTGTTGGGGAGCGGGCCACTCATTGACACGGCCTTGAATGATATGCCGGATACCCTTGGGGTGAACTTGGATAAGACCTTCCTCGCCCAGCTGCTGTACCGCTAGGGTGGGGACGCTCGTCAAGAAGCCACTCTCGGTAACCTCCTCGACAGTTTCACCAATGCTCAGAACAAGCGTCGCGTTCGTAAATGACAAGACAATATATCCATCGTACTCGTCATACTTTGTCAACTTTGTCGTCCACACAGCAGAGGGCGTGCCGGGCAGCTCCGAGGCAACGATTTCCGAAACCTCCAAACCGTATTTGAGCATCCGGAATGTACTCCTTGCCCGGTTACCGCAGACCGAGTAGATTTGCGGCGCATCGTCCTCGGTCAGGTTCGCGATCTTGCAGTCAATCAGAGGGTTCATCGAATCGAGGCTTTCCACAAGCACCAAGTTCTCGAGGGGCCGTGGGTGGAAATAAACGGGATTATATGCGACCCGAGGGTCTGTTGGGAAATCATCGCTCGAGAATTCCAGCTCCTCGTCGTCGTCCCCAAGCTTCTCAAATTGATAGAAGTGGTGGTTGCCGAACTCCCCGGCAGCGAAAAGGAAACCGCTTTTCAAGATGCACAGGCTCTGGGCAACGGGTATTGTGTCAAAGTACTTGACTTTCAAACGTCGGACTTCACCAGTAGGGTTCCCATCATCGTCCTCGACCATGTCCAAGGTGACTTTCATCAGGTCTCCGTCGTCAGTCTGGAGGAGGAAAAAGAAGGCACCAGCACTACCTTTCAGCTTGTGCATGACGCCGGACACGATGGTACGCTTCCTTTGCGGGTCCTCCGTCGCACCGCGCCGCCTCGGTACGGGGACGCGGAAGGCCTCCTGGTTGGAGTGGCGGTAGGTGACATTCTCCTCCCCACAGACTAGGACACCGCTGGGACCGTCATTGCCTCCCGGAACCTGGAAGAGCAGCGAAGAAGTCGGGTCGACAACATCTGACCACTTGCGCACGACGTGGTTCAGACCAAGGTCGAGTTCGTAGTAAACCAATTGCGCCTCGGCCTCTTTGCCCGCTTCCCCAGTCGCGTCCTGGTCAGCCTCAGAATAGTCGATCTCGAGGGCGGCAAAGACAGGGTTGGCATATCCCACGTCGAGGGCCACGAGTGACAGGACCAAAACACCGGGCTTATGTGCCTCAAGCGGAGAGGAGATGGTCAATTCGGCCTGAGCATTTCGGTTCAGGACGTAGACCAGCTTGTTCTTCTCCACCGCCGAGATTAAACACGCCCGTCCTTTCGGGTCAGCAGCCAAGTATTGGCCGGGAACAACGCGCCGCACTCCCGACTTTCCGAACGTCTCAAGATGGATACGCGAGAACCGGTTCGTTTTAGGCTGGTACTCGACGATGGCGATCCGGCCCGAGTCTGTGGCGAGGATGATGTAGTCTAAGGGTACAGACACGTTTTAGCACAGTCCGGGGTAGGTAGACAGGAGAGTCGCCGCGCGACAGTCCGCAAAGGCCGCCACGCGTTTCTATGCGGAGATCATCCCGCGAAAGCTGCGGAGTGGATCGAGAATCACTAATTGTTCCGAGAAACGGTACGTGGGTGCGGGTGTTTGTTTTGGAAAAGTTTACTCACCTTTGTGGCTACCGGCAAGACGAAAGGTCGCAATAGACCGGATGATGCCGAAGATGTCATGGGACAATATGGTGTTGACCCTTCCTTGCCTGGGGTCGGGCTGCAGGAGTGTGAGGCGCGACCCCGAGGCGGTGATGATTTGCTGCTCCTTGGTCCCCGAGAACTGACCCAGCAACGCCTGTGAGATTGTCGTCGGCGGCTGGATGGTCAGCGAGTACAAGAACATGTTCGATGTCGTCGCCATGATTCCCGGGGCGCGCAGAAAGCCGGCGCGGCTTTACTGTGGTGGGGGGGTGGTGCAATCTTGCAAGGCGGGTTGGTTGAGTGGTGTTTATGGGAAGCCGATGGGGGCCTGTTGCAGTCGCGAAAAATAAAAATCAAAAGCTTCGCTGGAGCTGTCTCTCAGCGCAGGTTCAGCCACACTTGGTCCCCCGCTAGTGCCACTTCCGGGCTGGACATAGTGTGGCTAGAGCTTCCAGCTTGGCTGTCTTGATTGGGCAACAGCCAAACCAAATGCGGATTGCGGCTTGGCAATCGGGTGAAGCCTCAAAATCCCACTTTAAGATTCGCTCAACGACAAACACCAAACCGCAAAGTCAGTTTCACTGGCGCAGTTCGGTCATGACCCTCCCAGCGGAGCTCGCCGCGCGCTCAGCGCTGTCCCGAGTTTGCACACGATGTTCGTCGTCCCTCCGAAAACGAGGATCAGTACACAATGGCGTTTTCCAGGCGTCCCGGCCACCACAGCGCGCCCTTTCTGATATGGGGATGAGGAGGACGAGGGTGGACGGTCCTGCGGCAGCGCAACCTTGGGCTGGCCAGAAGACCAACGCGAAGCGCTTCATCTCCGATTTTGCACAAACCGGAGTTAGGCCCCCGACGTACACCCGCTCCGACGGTCCGTCAAAACAAGTCCTCGCTTCCAATGACCTCTTCCACTCTTTTACCAACTCCCCGATTCCCGAGATCCGAAGGCGCGCTGCCTTCATAAGGCAATATGCAAACTGTCCACACCATGACCACCATCCCGGGGCCGGTATGGCTCCGGCACACGTCGATTTTGAGTGTCCCGACTGTGGCATTCCGGTTTATTGCAGCAAGGAGCACTGGGCTGACGACTATGAGGCGCATCTGCAAATCTGCGACACGCTGCGTGAAATTAACGAAGACGACCATGATCTCCGGTCTGGGAGGGTTTTCCCTGAGTTCAAATATGCGGGTGAGCAGCTAGAGGAGGCGCTCGTCAACATGAGCAACTGGGATACCTTCCTTTACACGCGACAGTTCAATGCCATCAACAATGACCGGAGCATGAGGCAAGCCACTCGGTTGTTGACGTACCCTGTGACAATCGGGAGCATTCTTCATGAGCTCAGTCCCTACAGTATCAAGTCTGGTGGCAGGATCACTCCGGAAGGGCTCAAGAGCTTCAGCGGTATGTCTCGTTTACTCCTTGAGGTCCATGGTATGGTGGATTCACTAACTTCTGCCCAAAATTAGCCCTCCGATACACCCTTCACCCCCCAAAAACTGGTGGTGGGCCAGGCATCAAGGGCCTCCGGATAGAAGCCCCCGCCGTTCGTCTCTTCATCCTCGGCGCTAGGGCTGAGTCGTCACTACCTCGCGATGCCTGGATTCAACTAGCCCATCTGTTCCCCTACCAGAGAATTCATCTGATTTTCATCGGCCCGGAAGCCATGCTTAACCGAGACGACGAGTTCCCGCTCCCGCCACGGACGGCCACCAACCCTTTCGGCGCTATCGTCGAGGACCGGATATGGCCGACCATGAAGATCAGCACCATTGTTGACTACTATCACACCATTCACAAGACTGGCTACTTTTACCCCTACGACCCATACTTTGATTGCTTCGTCATGTTCCACCCGGGGTTGGGGCATCCAGCCAGCTCCCACGAGTGG
The DNA here is from genome assembly GCF_033296635.1 of Dichotomopilus funicola. Classification (NCBI taxonomy): domain Eukaryota; kingdom Fungi; phylum Ascomycota; class Sordariomycetes; order Sordariales; family Chaetomiaceae; genus Dichotomopilus; species Dichotomopilus funicola. The sequence goes on from NW_026944026.1 coordinate 676,618, forward strand.
GAAGAGACGCTTCCCATGCTGCTGGAGACCAAGGCGCCCATCATCGTCACCGGGTACACCCAGGAGGATATGGTGCGCGACATCGACTGGGTCCACAAGACGGCAGCCGGTGAATTCGATGTGCTCATGGAGCCAGGCGAAAACGCGTTCCGCAGCCTGCGGTGGGACCTGAACGACCTCGACCCGCAGGATATCAGTGCCGGGAACTGGGGCGTTTGGGCGTTCCGTGGCAAGAGGTTCGTTTTCACTATCAAGCCATTTCTACGACATCCCATAGCTAACAATCAACTTGCACAGATATGAAACAACACGCAAGGAGGCAGAACAGCAGCAATAGCCAAACGGTGGTTCGGCCAGGGGTACGAAGGTACCGGCCGCTTTGACGTGGTGTGTATGATAAACCCAGCTGGTATGTTCAGGTCACTGTATCAAGAGTATATAGGTACCTATGTCTATCCGACACATGCATACACGCCTTCAGCAACTAGTCCTAGTTGATGGAAGCCTAAAAGAGACTCAATTCCGGTGGGTATCGAGGACACAGCAATACCCGCAGATCTGCAACGTGAAAAATGTCAAGAAACTGTGCCCAGGACTCGAGGTCCAAGACCGGCGGCCTAAATAAATTGAGACATCAAAATGATGACAAAATCATTGTGACTCCCAATTGTTCCCATATCCGTACTTATCATCTAATCTACAGTGGAAGTGTGAGTTTGCCGGTGATACCTTGAGCAACTTCTCCGCAAAGCGGGGTTCACCGCCTGCCCTTTTTGAACAGTGCATCATGCAGCAAGCTGCAGGTCCGAGGAGCAGGAGCAATCAGGCCACCGCTCTTCAACATCCCGCGCCGCAACTACCTGATCGTCAGATCGCGACCGCCCAAATACGACAGAGCAACGCCTGCTCCCAGAATTTTTTTGTGCCCCGAGATGCACCCGAGGTTCCACAATCGAACATGACGACGGGCTACCGCTGTCTGCTCTGACCTGGAATGCCCACGATGGCCACTGCAACAGCTGCCCAACCGGCCCCTTCACGCGCCCCGACTCCCCGCTCCATACCACCGCGCTCTTCTTCTAGTCTCCCGTCCGAGTCCGGAGCTCCGGGGACTTCTAAGTCGCGGACACAACAGGCCCAAGCTCCCGCCCAACCGCAGCAGTCGCAGGCGCAGTCGCAATCGCAACCGCAGCCACAATCACAGGTCCAGTCCTCTGCGCCGGAGGCCGATGGTTCTACCACTCAGGCACAACAACCGCCTTCGTCGGGGAATCGGCGGGGCCTTCGTACGGCTCCTAGCGGACCCCTCTCGGACAAGGCGACGGCGTTCCTGATCCGTCGCATCCTCTGTCCCCAACACGCCGACAAGGGCAGGCACACGCCAGCGCCCATCGAGGAGTTGCTCCCGCCACTGACGAGCCGGAACGATGTGGACCTGCAACTGTACGCTCTCATCGCCATCATCCTGCGCGAATTCGTCCAGAATTGGTACGCCAAGATCACACCCGACGAGACTTTTGTTGCCGAAATCGTCCAGATCGTGGCCCATCTTACTCGTGCTCTGGAGCAGCGACTGAGGAAGGTGGACTTGGAGTGCCTGCTATTTGACGAGCTGCCCGATCTCCTCGACAAGCATGTCACTGGTCCGTTGTTACTTCCACACCTGTACTCACTCTCATCCTCATCCACTTGCTCGCTCAGACATCACACATCTCCCCATCCACACAACCCTGAGTGTACAGGTCCGCGGACCCAAACCCCCGAGGACCGATGCGCTGACACCACACCCCATGCCTCGTAGCCTACCGAGTGGCCCACGATCCCATCACGCAGCCGCCCGTTAGAACAGACCCGCGCGAGATCTATCACTCGCTATGCCCGCTCCCCGCCCTTTCCCCCGTTCCCCGGCCGGGGGACCCTGAAAGCATCGCCCTGCAGGCCGCGAACGAGGCTGCCTATCGCCAACTGCTTGTCCATGGCTTCCTTGCCATTATGCTCCCCACCGAGGACGTTGAAAACGGCTGTTTGACGGCCCTGGTTGGTCAGATCCTTTCGGAGCTAATTATCGGCAATACGGTTGCCAACAGACTATCGGAGCCATGGCTCATCTGGGAACTCCTCATCATCGCGTCCAGGGCGGTCGGCCAGAAGAACACGACTAAGAATACCGGCCGCTTGGGGAAATCGAGCACCGGATCTTCAAACGCCAGATGGAGGTTCTCCGTGTACGGCCTATTCTGGACGAGCCTGCAGTGGTGCTTCCTCATTGTCTCGTTCGTGAGGGCGGCTTTTGCGGTCGTGCTGACAATAGGCTCTCTTCCTCCCCGGTCCGGCCGCGCCACAAGCCCAAAGCAGGACAAAATATCCCGAGACGGAATCAACCAGGGGCCCATCATGCCCACCACCGGTTTCGCCGATACGGATCTACCGCAACCACCAGCAACACCCGTGCTCGCATTTCGATTATGGTCAGCCATCTCGAATCTCGCCGAAATGGACGTCCGTATGCCCTGGTTGTGCGGCGCGTCCTCGATGTTACAATGGATCGCCGTCCGGGGGCCGGGGCGAATCGCCGATGTGAACGGCGTCCTCGATAGGTAGGAGGATTCTATTTTCTTTCTTGGCCCCCTCTCGCTTGAATCTGGACGCCCCCCCCCCCTTTCCGCGACTGAATCTGTCACACTGCATGGGCTGCCGGTCACTGGACCTGACGGCATCAGGAGACGGCACGAATCAGCACGTTTCCTGCGGCTCTGAGAAGTCGCGAGTGCGACACGGTAGTTCTGTGAAGCTCGCGGTTGTGCCTCGGCCGATGGTTCACGCAGTCCGATATTTCCCATCTTGGCGGCGGCCACACACAAGAAAAAGTTCGTGGGTGTGGGTTGTGTCCACCAAGGCCCAACGCCCAACCAGAACGGCCATCTCGGGGTAAAGGCTTGGATGCAGTGCAACACACCTACCACATGTCATGCGGCCAAATCGGCGACCCGCAGACAACGCTTCTTGCCGTGTTTTGCCATTGAGAGCCTGCATATCGAGTTCGGACCAATGGCGACCTCACATCGCCTTGGTCGAGTCTGATTGCACGACGGCCTTCGTGGGGCTTGCCCATCGATCCATCAACGAGCCTCATTTACGCGCCGAGCTGGGGGCCGGACAGGGGTCACGGAGCCTGAACGATCTTGAACTCGGTTTCTGTTCCCGGGGTTTTCTCTTTCACCCCTCTGTCACTGTGGCACTTCACGAGATCATCGGCGGCGGGGTTGTGCGCTTCGTACCGTCCCATGGCCGCCGTTTTTGTCTTCAACAGACAGATCGCCGCAATGAAGCCTATCCCTTCTGGGTTCGCGCTGCTCGGCGAACATGCCTCGAGGCCGTCAAAGTTCGCTTGGGAGGATCTCAAGTCACATCTTGAGACATGGAAACCTCTTCCTCACGCTTCACCTCTTTCTACTCTTCCACGCCCCGGTCCAGGTCGGCGACAGAGAACCATGCAAGTGCCCGGGAGCTCGGCGAACACGGCAAGATAGCTTCGACGGACGATCCCTCGCGCTAGGCCTCCGCGCCCATCGTGACCAGAGAATCAGAGAATCAGAACCACAAGGTCGAGAGTCATGGGGAGCCTCCTCATTGCCGAAAATCGACTGAACATGACGCGAGAGGTCGGAAGCTCAGTGGCCCATGCTCCCACTGCTCCCCCTGCTCCCCCGCATTCCAACCAGCAAGCTCCAGCAATCCTGGTCAGACAGGCCGCTTCAACCGAAGTTGTTTCTTGCTCATTTTTTTTGCGGCCAGTGCCGCGCCTTCCACGCTCATAATCTTCCCTATTTGTCTCACTCGGCCTTCGCCGTTCTGGATCAGTTTGTCATCCAGCTTATCCGAAGCCCACCCCCTAACCGTTTGGAAGAACCCCTCCCCCCGCTCCTTTTCCTCATGGAGTCTTCCCTGCCAGGCACGCAGGAAAAACCCCCCATCTTTGCTAACGGGGCCCCCACGCACCAGTGGTCTCATGAGAATGGGGCCCCCAAACCCCCGCCTTTGAGTCTTGACAAACCGAATATTCAGTTGTTTGATCTGCTGACAAGTTGAATGATTACAGGCTCCTATCAAACGGCATTCAGCGGCATGTCTTTGACGCGGCTAACCTACCCCCACTCCTTCGCACGGTGCGAGGGTCCTTGTTTCCCAACAATATGCCTGCCGGCAAGCCGACACTGGTCGCTCCCTCTTCCGATGCTGAACTGCTCGCCGTCAGGCGCAAGTGCGCTAGCGCTCTTTGGGCGCTTGTTCCGAAGGGGGTGGGAAGGCTCTATTTTGGCGGTGGCCTGCTGCGAGCTAATTCCGTTTCGAGCCTGAGTCGTGACAAAACGGAAGGATCTGCAGAGCTGAGGAGAGCTGCTGTGAACCACCTCGAGCACGGCGACAGGTCCGGCTCCAGGGACCGGGGTCTTTTGTCATTGTCATCATCGTCGAAGGCGGGCCTGGCAAACCAAAAAGCAAGGCAAATCGAAACGGCGCCAGTCCAGTCAAAGCACGCACGAGGACAGGAACAGCAGCCAAGATCAGGATCCTCCAATTCGCAATCCCGGTCCTCGCGGTCCGCTCCCGCTCCGTGGTCAAAGACCGGCGGTCAGGGTTCTGCTGCCGCAGCTCCTGCCGCCGCTACTGCGACCGTCAACGTTAACGTTAACGTGACTGCACTTCCTGGTGCGGATCCACCGCCGCTGCCGTTGTCTGAGACCACTAGCGCGAGCGCAAGTGAAATCGACACGGGCGGCGGGTTGGCGTCGACAGGGAGGCCCTTCGCAACGCATCGTGGTGGTGATGAGAAAGGTCAAGGCCACGGTCATCAAAGCCAGGGTCCATTCCATCATCAATCTGGCGGCTACGCTGCCCGGAATGATGACGATGCCACGCCCGCCGCCGCCGCAGAAAACATGGCTATAGACCGGGATCGGGGCCGGGGCCAGGACCGGGACCGGGATCATCAGGACAAGGACGGGAAGCGCGCGGACAATAATAACAACAGTGGCCAAGACGAAATGGTCGGCGAATACTCCGACGAGGGAGGAGATGACATGGGCGATGGCGAGGGCGATAGCGCGGGCCAGGACGAAGCGATCCTGATGGAGATTGAGCGGGGCATATTGGACGTCTTTTCCGACGCCTACTGCAACAAACATCTCGTATACGGTGCGCTGGAGCTGATCTTGGTCAGGCTGCTGCCGGAGTTGACGGAGAAAGGCGCGCTCGAGCTCTGGGCTGAGCGGTTTTCCGAGTGACTTGACTTGGGTTGACTTCAACTAGTGTAGAGACACAACAAAGCAAACTAAACTAACCAACTCGTCAGACGAAAAAAAAAAAACCTAATCTAACTCACTTTGTAAATTCCTGATTTGTCTGTCTGACTATTCTTCTCGTTTTGGTCCCCAACACGCACGAAAAAGGAACAGAATTTGAGACCAAATCTGTCTCCATTTGTTCGGCTGCAGGTGCAGGTGCAGCAGGCGCCTTGTGTCTGTCTGTCTATTCATACAGTACTTGGTTGGGGTATCCGAAGGTACTTGTCCAAGACTCAATGCGCGGAAAGGCTATCCATACCACATGCCACCCAAGATGAAAAAAGTGAAGACTGCATAAATTTCCTGATTTGCTAGCTAGACTTTTTTCTAACTAAGGTTAGTTAAGAGATTCTCGGGAGAGGAAAGGCGTAATCATGTCGCATGTCTTGTTAGCTTCCTTTCCCAACAAGACACATACATATCACCGCAACCAGGTCGAGATACTAGGTACGTATCCTTTACAGGGGGCAGCACGGGAGCGCGGAAATGGGTGTGGACAGAGAGTAAAGTTGTTCAATAGATTCCATACGGGGGCAGGACATACCCTTCCCAACCAAATATCCCAAAATCCGGCCGTGAGTAATAAACGAGAGTAGATCGATAGAGCAGACCAATATGTCGACTGTCCGCCGCCCAACCCCAGCCAAAATCCTGTTCCATCCCATTCCTATCCCGTCCACATCCAGGTCCATATGTCTAAAACAATTCTGCCTGTCCACCCTGGATTAAACGTCCCCCCTTTACGACTCCTTGCTGGTCCATCCCATCCGAATCCGCCCTAGCCCGTCTCCTGTCCACCCAGCCAAAAGACACAAGACGAGGGAAAAAAGAAGAAGAGCAAAATGAATGCCAGTGAAGAAACCCGTAGATCAGCCCGTACCTTGCGATCCGCGACCATAACCCCGGAGACCCTTGCGAGCCCTAATCCTACTCTTTTCCAGTGTTCCCAAAAAACACCCTTCTCCCGACCCGGAATCCCTGCCTATCGCCAACTCATCACCATACTTCCTAGTCGTTGACTTGCTGATCGTATTCACCGAAAGAAGGGGGTCAACCGAATTTTTTGAGATGCTCGTGCGATCATCCGTGGCCGTCATGGACAGACGAATCCGCGTGCGTCGTTAAAAGGGGGGTCCTGAAGAAGAAGACAAATGCAGATAGATGGTTTGAGAAAATTCGAAACTATAGTATACAGAGTGGAAAAGGGTAGAAATGCATCCAAGTACAAAACAGACGTATACCGGCGTAAAAGGGAGACAAAAAATGGGTTACTAAGGTGGTACCCAAAGAAAACCACAAAAAAAAAACCACTGTGGCAGTGAAAAGCAAAAAGGAAGGATAAGAGATGCAACAAACACCCGAAGCAGTTTCCATGGGAGGAGTCGCGTGAGCGTCCAGTCTTCCGGTGCCGAAGCGATAATAATGTGTGCGCAACCGGCACCAAGTTTGGGTATATGAATCGTAGAAAGGGGTATATCGTATTGGGTACATGCTGTTGTGTGTTTTGTGTGTTTGCGAGCGATCTGCGTCGGAGTCAAGTCTCCAACCTCCAAGCATTTGGGCGTTCAATATGCGGGAGACCGTCCTATCCAGTGATGCCAGATTCGGCTTTCATCATGCCCGGTGGCGCATTTGGCATCTCACTGTCCCCTTCTGGGATTCGTGAGAGTCCACCCATGCCATGCGCTGCGGCTTTAGCAAGCTGAGTCTGGTGCAAGCGCAATTTCTCTGTCAACCGTACCACGGCCATGTACTCGTTTTGGTCCACAAACCCAGCAGAGCTCGTGATAAAGGAGAGCAAAGTATCCGCGGCCCTGCGTGCGTCCTCTTGTGTCGGCGAACCCGGGGAGGAGCCAACGGCGCTAGATGTGACGGGCGTCGTCACCGATCGGCCGGCGATGCTTCCATTGCTACTGCTGTGCCGTAACTGCGGTGGCGAGACGGCCTGCTCAAAGCCAAACGCTGGGCCATTGGTTGTCGATTCCAAAGCCGAAGAAGGCGCGGTGGACGGGACGTGGTACTTCGGGGTCTCGGGTTCGGCTGACTGCGGTTGGTTCATGTACTCGAGATCTAACGTCGGGAATGTCTGGCTCCTCGGCCGCTGAAATCCCGCCGCGCCGGGGGGCATCTGTCCGTTTCGGTCTCCCTGCAGGAAAGATCCAACATTCGGGTCAGGAGAGAAGTTGAACGAGGCGGTCGGGCTGATGGCGCTGCTGGGGAAAGAGGGGGTTGTCGCATCGGTATAAGCGCCCGGGATAGATCCTGGACCTTGAGAGCCTGTGTGTCGGTAAGCGCCGTCGGTCGTGAAGCCCATGAAACTGCCGATGTTTTCCTTCTCTTCGTCGCTCTTGGATGCGGACAACGGCGACGGGGAGAGGTGGCCCAGGGGAGAAGCTGGGGAAATCGCGCTGTGTGGTTGCGATGGAAGCATTGAGGGTGAGCCAGAGGCCCGCATACTATCTGGGATGTTGGTTTCGGATGCGCGGCGAATGAGCCTCCCCGAGCCGATGCCATGTTTCGACATGAACTTATCGAGCCAGGCAGAGCTAGTGAACTCGCCGAGAGAATCACCAGAGCCTAACGACGTGAAGGCGCGCGCTTTCTCCCTCAGGGCTTCGCTAGTCACTGCAATGCCGTTCTTCTTGGCTTTTTGGACGTAGTTGATCAACGCCTTCTCGACGTTGGCTCCCTTGCCCTTGCCGATGCGCTTGACCGGAGAGCTGCTTCGCTCCTCCGAGTTCAAGAACTTGTCCTTATTCCGCAACACCTTGGAGACAGTACTAGCCGGCCATGTTAGAATCCCCCAAAAGGACCTCCTGAGAGGGCTTCGGATAATGCGAGCTTACCTCCGTTCAACCCCGAATCGGGCCCCGATGTCTGTCTGCTTCGCGGTGGGGTGGTCCTCGGCATACCGGCACATTTCTCGGCGGACCTCATCCGTCAGGGTCTTCCGGGGCTGAGAGGTGGTCTGGATCGCGGGGAGTTTGGTCGTCTTGAGCGGCGCGGCGATGGAAGGGATCGCAACAGGGGGAGCGGAGTGAGGCGGGCCATAGTTGTTTGGGTTCGTCAACATACTCGGCCATGTTGCATGAGGCATCATGAGCATGGGGAGCTGGGCATGGCCTGCGGGCTGATGTAAAGGTTGTGGAGGTGGCGGAGGGGGCATCCTGCCGAGGGACTCCGACGGTAGCCCGTGGCCGATGGGAGGCATGAAGCCATACCCGTCCCCGTAGTGTGACATCGTCGTCTGGTGCTGGAAGGAATTCATGTCGACCCAGGACTCGTTTCCATACGTGTTGTCGGGTGAAAGGTGGCTCTCCTGTTCCATGCCCGTCGAGGCCGTGATATGGTTGTGCATGGTGACGGGGTGACGGGTGATAGTGACGAGTGACGGGGGGTTCGTCTGGCTTAGACGAAACCGGACGGCAGTGTGAGGAGACGGGGACAGACGAGGCGACGTCTGTCTAGTTGTGGGATTGGTGCCGTGAAGAGACACTGGGCGTGAGGGGACCACACACAGACTCTTCCACTTTGTGGGGATGGAGCTCGTCCGGAAGGGATGGACAAGACAATGCTCAAGAAGTGGGATGCATGATACGGGGGGTGTCGAGCACCAATTGGCCCCTGGGATCGGACATGCAGCGGCCTGGCCGTCAACGAGGGTTGCAAGCTCTCGCGGGGGGGAAGAAGGGTGGGTAGCCGGGTGCGGAGTAACACAGAACCCAAAGTAAGGTCGCGGCTGCAACAGGCTTTGGTGGGGGTGGCCGTACAACAGATTCCGTAACGACCAGGGGAAAATGGGTTGAACTCGTCAGAGGGGGAACGTGGGCGGTCGCGAATTGAGGCCCGGCTGAGGAAGGCTGATGCGGCAGAGGCGAACGAAAAGGACGGACGGTACGGATAACGAGAAGTCAACCGCAGGTATTCGTAATGAATGGTAAGTATAGACACTAACACGAGTGCGAAGCGCCAGGTGGCCAGGTGAGAGGCCGCTCAACCAGCAACGAAACTAAGTCGAGTCCAGTCGAACCAAAATCGAAAGCTCCGAGATCCGCCGCACGGCCAGAAAGGGCGGTCGGTTGTGTGGGTGTTGTTCGCGGTCGAAGTTGGGGGTCGAAGAGGGAAAAGTGATGCCCAATTCATGCAGAACGGATGAAAGACGGGGCCGATCGACGCCCGCAGCGCGGCACAGAGCGCAGGCCGCAGGGCAGGGTCCCCAGAGAGAACAGTGGAGGGCACCAAAAGGCAAAAGGCCGAAACCCGGATAGGGACGGTGGGTCGGAGGTACTTCGTAGGTGGGATGCAGCTTGGCTTTTCCTCAACAGCACAGGGCGATGATGCAGTCGAGAGCAAACAAAAAGAGCGATCTGCCAGTGGCGGACCGCTGAAGGGCAAAAGGGCTGCAGCGCTGGCGCCGCAAATGCAGTCTGACCTCGTCTGAAATGCTGGACTGGGACGAGATCAGTCAGACGTGCAGGAGGGCAAGGAGACGGCAAGGCATTCGGTGGAGAGGGAGCATGCTCCAAGCGGCATATGTATGTCAGGGAAGAGCGGAAAGAGAGAGGTCTGCTCGCTCGCCCGCTGCTGAATGCAGAGTGCGCATCTCCTGGCAGGGGTTCCGGGGTCCTCGCTGCGGAAGGAGCAAGCATCCATTCGAGACTGGAGAATGGAGACGGGAATGGAGACTGGGAGCATCCATGGGGCCTGGAAGTGGAGAGAGGATTGGGCTGCTTCCCGGACGGGGGGACGGGAGGGTGTGAGGCGGGTGGGGGCGTCCAACGAAGAAAATCAAAAAGGCGTGAGCCGGGGCTGGCAGCAGCAAGCCCACGAGCAAGCCAGTCGTCGCCAGTGGCCCAGTGCGGGCGGGGGGCAGGGGTTTGGAGGGCGAAGGCAGCAACAGCGGCGCAGATGACCAACACGATGTGAGAACGTGAGAGCTCGCAACCTGCAACCCGAAAGCACCGAGGTCCAAAATGGGCCAGCGAGGTCCAAAGACGGCGATGATGGGAAGGCATCGTGACCCGGAGTTTGGCCGTTGGACGGCTGAATGGAAAGATGGAAAGAGGACACCGTGCTAGCGTGTTGAAGTGTGGAAGGCGCGGCAGGTCGTGATGACCAGTCAGACCCTCATTCTCTTCAACGTTCTTGCGGCTCGGCCGACCCTTCCCCCCCAGCGCTGGTTGCTCTTTCTCGGACAAGCGTCGGAGTGAGACTCTCGCCAAAACCCGTACAGTGCGCCAGGTGCGCTTGCCAAGTTGAAAACGGTACGTGCCGGCCGTCTCGGGAAATTCTTGACCAGACATGACCAAAAAAGCAACGCTGAGGCTTTTCTGGCGCCGTTACTGTGTGAACTTGAGTTTCGAAACGGGGTGGCTGACAGGAAAATTGGTCCACATCTCTTCGTGTTTGTGGGGGATACGCAAGCAGCAAAGAGGGATTTAAAGCCTGCGCGCCCACGGCCATCATCGATCGTGTGCGTGGAAAAGGGACCCGTCCATTTCGCAACGCGCACCAGCTTCATCTTCCCTTTCCCTGTCGGACCCTCCGCTCCCACTTACACCGACCGGGCGGTGGTGGTGGTAGTACATAACGTTACCACACACCCCGCGTGGCCGTGCAGCGGCCAGCCTTCCGTTGAGAATGAGCGCGCCAGCGACACACCCGCCCACCGGGTTAATGTTATGAAGTAGTGAATCAATCCCACGTTCGGCCAGGGCGGTCGCAGGGCCGCAAATCCATCAGATCCAAAGTGGGAGAATCCTTCCCGATCAGCACAACCCACGAGTCGCAGGCGGTTGAGAGGTCTCGAAAATATCTCGATAATGCCGAAGATGATCGTCAATAGCGCGGGGCCGACGGTGACAGTATGAGATGCGATCCACGGTAAGGGGGCATAGGCTAAGTTACAAATCAGCGATCACAAACCTATCAGTAGAACCCCCGCGATGAGGCAAACTTTCTTCTATTTCACGATCCCCTCAACATATCCGATGGTCCCTTCCCCACATATGGATACATCGATGGAATGTGATGGCACGGATGGCAAGAACCTTGAGACGGAGCTCTCTTTCCTTCGTTCGGATTGGGTGGAACCGCGCTTGCCATCAGGTTCGGGCAGCTCCGCCCCCAGGTACCCGTGGACCCACAAGGATGCGTCTGGTGCAAGGACAGCCTGGCCGCATAACGGGCCCTGCGCTGCGGCCTTCTTCTGGGGAAACAGGGAAAGAAACGTCTTGTCTCGCAGCCCGTTTCTGGCAGCAACATGGCATGGCGCCCATGCGGTCGACCGCGTCTCTCGAACCTGGGAACCCGGCGGAATGGCTTGCGAATCTGGGATGGAAAGAAAAAATGAATCCACAATCACACAACCCACAGAACAATCACGATAGGCCCCATCCGCGTCGGCCCGCAATCTCACGAAAAGCTCCCGACGCCAATTGGGACTGGCGTCGGGAGCATGTCGCGCCTCGACGCAGGAGCCCGGTCCGAGACTGTGTCGACCGACAAGCCTTGAAAGGTAACGGGATGGCCAAGGACAGTGTGAACAAACTTCCGGACATACAAATCGCCTTTCAGCTCAGAACAAGCTCCAAATTCCTCCTAGCTGCGTCCTGATGGGCGCTGCCTCCTGCGGTCGACCGGCTTGAGAGCCAATTGATATCCCCATCTCTCGGCTCGGCACCCTCGTCCCGCAGCACCCGCAGCTGCCCTCCCTCTCCCCATTCCTCCACCCCAGCGTCCTCCGTCGGATCCAGGACGGCTGGCCACGGGACAGTCAGCTCCCGGCTTCTTCGATTCGATAGAAGGATGCGTCGCCAGATCAAAAGGCACGGCTGATGCTGGAAACAGTGCAGCGTAAGGCCTCTCCCAATTTGGCTGCGACGAATTGATGAGGAGCGGGCGGTCATGCCCTCGCTAGATCTCCATCGTATCGCCGTCTAGCCGAGCCAAGACATCCAGGACGAGTTCGCCCGAAAGAGAGATCTGACAAAAACAGCTGCAGAGACTGTGATGAGACAATCTTGGGGCGAATACACAGAAAACTGCAGCCCTCGTAGCAACCACAGGAGCTTGTGAGGAGCTATCGAGCTATCTTGATTCTTCGACAGGGGGTGCGATCTGGGTTGCAATTAATCTTTGATGACCAGGGTGTGGCCCCGTGCCTTTTTCGACGCCCACACCACCAACACCCACCCGCACCACACAGCTTCCCGACAGGGTCTCATCGCTCGCGGACGGTGTCCGAGACCGTCCAACGGCGACGACGAGTACCACGGCCGCGCTCTCATTGGGCATCAATTTCTGCTTTCCGCCCCCACCATTGGACAAAAAATGGTGGTTCGTGCAGGAAAAAGGCCCGAGCGCGCATGCCGGCCTTGCATCCCACTGGCTCAACCGCCTCGTAATAAACTCACGACACACAGCTTGGCCAGACGCGATGGACGAGCCTGCCCGTGGCTTGTGCGCCCTCGCCGGGCTTCTGCAAATCGAGAAAGTTACACAACCAGTTCTCGGGGACAAGCATGATCCTTTTGCCCTTCAAGCCTTGGAGCCTTCCCGACTTTGCAAACGGCAACGGCCTGGGGCCGACAACGGAAAGATGCCCATATAGTTCGACGCGTGATGGTTAATATTCTGAAGGAAAGAGTTCCCCGGGTCCGTGTTCGCAGAGATTCGCAAACCCGGATGTTTGGTGGAAATGATCTCCCTGCCAAGAAATACAATCCTCTCACAGAAACAGACAGGCTGACAGCCTCTCTTGCCGACCTCCTGTGAGTTGCCGTCCCCAGGCTTGTGGAGGGAGCCAATCGACGCAACGGAGAGATGGCCGGAGCCTGCCAGGACGCCAGAATCATGACCCCATCGTCATCAAATTCATCACGAAGCTTCGGCGACGACACAGCCAGTAAGCAGGCCACAAGCCGGGTGGAGTGGCCTGTTCGGCGATCATCCAGCTACCGGACCCCGCAGAAATACCACCATCCAGGCAAGATCTCGCTGTGATCTTCTCGGCAGCCCTCTCTTTTCTCCGCAAACCAGGCGCTTGTTGGTCAAGAGCTTCTTTCTGGGCCATACCCCACCGCTAAACACCCAACGACCCCCGAGCCCCCCAACAACTCGCAAAGCATAACGTTAACCGCAGCCCTGTCCTAATTCCGAGTTTTCGACAATATCTGAATTCCGCTTTAGGCGCTGGCAGCAGCCCAGGGCAACACGATCCAGGTTGCATCCGTGTAGGTTGCATTCGCGCAGGGGGCGGCGATCGCATTGCGGATGACGGGAATCGCGACGGGTTTTTGATGAGTGAGAAAAGGGCGCCGCCCGGTCGCGTTCGCGCTCCGTCACCCCACGGACAAGCTTGGTTCGTGCCGAACAAGACGCAGAGAGAAGGGGAGGACGCGCGGATGGGGGTGGCGGCTCGGCCATAAAGCTCGAACCTGGAACCAACAAATCTGCAACCGTCGGGCGTTCACGTTGAGGCTGTTGGAAAGAGGCCCAATAATAACCGCCGCGGTTGTTCCCAGCCCGGCCGGCTCCCGGACGACTAGTCCACTGCACCGTCATGTTCCCCGGCCGGATCTTCTGTCAGACTGTCACCCGCCCTCCTAGCCTAGTCCCATGATGCCCATCCACCCCCAAGCGGCTCTTCGCCGCAATGGTACCTGCCGGTGGTTGAATGGTGTGCTTTGAGAGACTGAGCGCAACGCAACGTCAGAACCGAGCCTGGTGTCCCCCAAAACGCCCCGGCTCAGGGGATGATTCTCGCAGTAACAACCCAAAAAACAGTTTGACTCGACCAACGTACTCTGTACCTCTTTTCATCGTCCGCTGGTTCCGGTATCGCTGCGACCGCACTTGAACCGACCGGTGGCCGGCCAAGCTGAGCGGCGCAGGTGTCGAGGCATTTCGGAGAAACATGCCTTGGGGATAGTTCAAGATTGCGCAGATCACCCCCGCTCGCTACCTTGGTTTTGCATTACTGAGCACTCCATCTTGCGCGCCGATAACTATTAGTATTAGTAACCTTTTCATGCCTGGGCAAGTGCATGGGAAGGACCAAAACTTTTCATCGGGAGGCTGCTTGATGAGGAGCCGCAGCCGCACCGCTTCCCGATCGATGCATTGCATCCGAACTCCCAGCGGAACCAACATCTGTGCTTCCCGCAGCATGCAGGATGCAAGGCACAGTTTGTCTCCGCCGTTGCTACCCAATATTAGGGGCCTCGTCTCGTCTCCTTATTAGCGCCATGCAGAGATACTTAGCGATTTGTCAACCGCGATAACGTCCCCAATCACAGCTGAAAACCCAGGAGGCCCCGGCCTACTCGGAGTAATGCGCCATTGCAAAAGGTTTGCCTGTTTGCAATGTTATTGTTGTTGCTCTCTTCTTCTGACTTTCTTTCAAGTCCTTCAAACCCCTGTCCCTGGCGAGACAGACAAGGCAAAAATACTTGGAAGCCAACTCTCGATCGAGAGGTTCCCAACTTCCTAGGTACTGAAGCTCACATTGTTCTTGCCCTTCCGAGGGACCTAACATCCGACGTCCGAGCACAACGGCCCCGCCTCCTTTTCACTCTCAGGGCCCTGTTCCTCCAACCGCGACTGCCGGAACTGCAGCACGATATACCCGAAGCTCAGCCGACACAAGGAGAACAGGAGGGTTGGGGCAAGCGGCCGAAACATGGCCCCATGACTGACCTAACCAGGCCAAAAGAAGGAGAGAGAGGAGGGAAACGAAACTTGACGATATCCAAATCGCCAGGCTAAACACTCAAGTCTGATAAGACAACCCAATTCGCCGGTAGGCTATGTAATCCAGCCCGACCCGGGCCCAAGCGAGTGGCGAACTAAGGGGCAGGTGGTCTGATATCTGTCTACTTAAGAAGCGAGCAGCAGTCAATGGCCTAGGTTTTCGTGTTTTCACAGCAACTCTCATCTCTTGGGGCCATCCCAGATATCGGAGAGGAACGGAGAATGGGGTATAACAGAAGTCAGGGACGTATATCTCGAGCTGACCGCCGAAATGTGCACTTCTTTAAGCGCCAACCTTTAGCTTCCTACACCACCTATGTTTCGACGTTACCTTTCGTCCCTCTACTTTCCACCTCTCTCCGCCCCCTGCATGTGTCGCATACATACACCTGCATTTTCATGTATTTGACACGGCCGCCACACTTGACAGTTAATACTTCTCCATCTATCTATCCGGCTATCCGGCTCTCAGATCAGCCCTACGCGGTGTCTAACGGCGAATACGGATGATTGCTCATTGGCTTTTGTAACGGTTCCGGCTTTCCCCCGGAGTCTGGCCCCAGCTCCTCTCTGGAAAGGGGGCAAGTCCCTCTTTTTTCGTTGATTTTCTGCCCTTTCACGTCTCTATCCTCCTGGTATGTAGATGATGATTGGGGGAGGGGAAGGCGGAGGGCAGAGGTTGCATATGCATGTTGCATATGGGTAGATACATTGGCGACCGGTCAAGACGCGCCGGGTACGTGCAGCCGGTCGGTTGAGCGACCCGACCATCTATCGCCCCGGCTGGCTGGCCGGTCAGAGCACGGATGCAGGAAGCAAGCAGGCCGCAGGTCGGTGGAGGAAGACGTTGACTAGTTAACTTAGTGCGAATCACACAGTGGTTGGTGTACAGGTTATCGAGAATTTCACCCCTCGCCAGCCCTGGACCGACCGTTCCATTTTGTCTGGCTGTCTCCCTGTCTTTTCTTTCCAAAGTACCGTGACAGGAATAAGTAGGAGATAATACCCAAGAGAAAATAAAAAATAAAAAATAAATAAAAATAAATAAATAAACGGCTAATTTCCGCGCCGATTTAATTACCAGTTCGGCTTTATTAATCCATACGTAACGTTAACTAGTTAACAACAAACGTTCTTTTCCTTCCATTTTTCACCCAACTCTCAACTCAACTCGCTCACCCCATGTACCTTGCTTCAATTGCTTCTTGTTCCTTGCATAGCCCACCGTTACACACACAGTACACTACTCGTATCCCCAAATCTCGAACCACAGAGAAACAAGTGTGTGTAGAGTGTAATTTGATAGGAGTCTGGGATCAACCCGGCAGAAGAATTCAGGGTTCTTACCTGCCAACCCGCTGCCAACGGTTTGTTGTTTCAGAAAGGGGAATGGGATAGGATGGATGGTGGTGGGGGGGCGCAAGTTCACTAGCGCGAGCGTTAATGGCTCGGGGAGCTAATTGGTGAGCTATCTCTTTTCTTGCTTGGAGGCAGAGGAGGGGGGTTGGTGGTGGGTTGCGTGTGTTCGTTGAAAACAAAGACAGAGAGGGTGGGGAGATACTATAAGACAAAACCAGGTCAGGCAGGACAAGACAAAACGTGTTGCTAGGTCTTGATTATATGTCTCGGTTTCTCTTACTTCTGTTCAGATTTTTTTCTTTCTTTTTTCTTTTCCTTACACTAACTAACTACTCTTCAGTCAACTCCGATCTCGATCTAATCTATCAATCCTGTTTGACCTCAAGGGGGAGAACCCCCAAAGGATGGTCCGATTCTGAATAAGGATAAACGAGAGTCGGGGGTATGGCGGGTAAAAAAAAAAAACACTAAGCCTACTGAGGCAGGCGGGGGTTGAAAAGAACGTGATGTTGACGGCCAGACCAAGAAAATGACGGATGGGAGATTGGGGCGAAAGGTTGTTTGTTTGCTTTTCGTCAAGAATGAGGGGGTTGCGAGACGCCATACATGGCATGCACGTTTTTCGGGGCTAGGAGCTAAGACGTGGGAACTGGGATCAAGGAACGCGGATCAGGAAAATCATTTTGAGGAACGGAAGTTGATGAAGGGTGTGGCAGTGAATGAATCAGGTCTCGGGGAGAGAGGGGGGAAACGAGGCATTCCCGGTTCTGTCTTTCAAAGTTTTCTTGTGTAACGGCCAACTGACTCGACTAGTAGCATGCAATATGATCGCCATTTTAGACGCCTTTGCCGCCGGTACCGGGGAAAATACCATCTACACGGCGGAATATCGTGAAAGCCTGAACTCCGAAGTATGCGCTCCGCAAACAACAACCGTAACCGACTCCCGAAGGATCTGTTTTGAGAGAAAGCCGATGTTTCCCCATTCTCCATCCCATGTTTGCATCTCGAACCCCAACCCTCGAGATGTTGTGCTGTGCGCGTAATGGAGGGTGTGACAAAGAGAGATCCCATCCGGCTCCGGGGTGGGTAGGACGCCGGTGGGCGCCGTCCCGCCCCATCAACAGCAACGGTGAGGCAAGCAAGACAAGACAAGCTCGGCTTGCTCGTGTCCGGTGAAAGAGGGAAGCGCCCGGCCGCTCACGGATAAACGTGGGAAATGCCGACGTGCGGCATGGCTCACAGTGCCAGATCCAACTATCGACTAAAAATGGGGGGCCAAGAAGAATTCGACATGACTGGTTTGCCGCCGTTATCGTCATCCACTGGGGAGGCAGAGGTTCGGCGGCAGGTTGGTTGGCCCGGCGGCCGTGGCCATCACAGGGGTCGTCGTCTTGTCGTCAACTTTTGCGCTCCGCACGAGCAGCAAAACGCTTCCCTTTTCCGGACAATCGCGGCTGTTCGCTCTCTGCATGGCTTCCTTGCCTCATGTTCTCGGTGAGCCTTTTTAGCGCTTGATGATCGTCACTTGAGACAAGAAGGTGGTTAGCATATCGTTGTTTTTTGTTCTCTTTTTCGCCCCCAGAACCCCGCATCTCTGGAACCAACAGGACATACCAATATCCTCATCCGCCAACTCGTGGCCCAAACCGACCCGTTGCGGCTGATGCTTAACCGATTTGCCGTAGACAACGGCCGACTTGAACTGCTCGGTGATACTTCGGTGAATGGCGTTACACTGAAGGGATGGCCGCGATTAGCATTCATCGTCACCTCCGAGCCCGAGATTCGGGCGGAAAAGGGGGTAAAGGGGTAAAACGTTGAGTTGGCGCTTACAAAGTCTTCCACCGTGCACTTGGTGGAGCGGAGCACCACGGGGGCCGAATAGTCGGGCATCTTTCCCTTGGGCTTCGTGTACACCCGAACAAGATTCAACTTGTCCCACCTATGTGACTCAACGTTAGCTGGAATTTGATACGGGCATACGGGAAATGCCTGATCCCGGGCAGTTCGTACATGGCCTCCATCAACTCGTCAACGTTCCATCCGTGCTCGGAGCTGATGGGCACCGAGTTCGGAATGCGGTAGAGTAAGTCCAGCTCCTCGATACTGATGCTGTCGATCTTGTTGAGCACGTAGATGACGGGGATGTAGCTCCGGCTTTTCGCTTCGAGGATATCAATCAAGTCGTCGATCGTGGCGTCACAGCGGATGGCAATGTCAGCCGAGCTGATCTTGTATCTAGAGTCCCCCAAGCCGTTAGTGCTCTCGTCCACCTCAATTGTCTCCCGGGACAGAAATAAGTTGGCAAGGGAACAGAAAAGTCCACGCACTCGCTCATGACGGCCCTGATCTCGTCATTATCAATATGTGTCAACGGCACCGTACTGGTGATGTTCAGCCCCCCTTTATCCTTCTTCTTGAACGTGATGTTCGGCGGCTCCTTATTAATTCGGATCCCAAACCCCTCCAACTCGCTCTCAATCACCCGCTTATCCGTCAGCGGCTTGTTCACATCTAGAACAATAAATATCAAATGACACGTCTTAGCCACCGCAATAACCTGCCGCCCACGACCACGACCATCCTTGGCACCCTCAATGATACCGGGCAAGTCAATGATCTGCAGCGGCGCACCGTTGTAGGTGACCTGACCGGGCACACTGGTCAACGTCGTGAACTCGTAGGCGGCCGCTTCCGAGTGCTGGCCCGTCAGCCGGCTCATGAGCGTACTCTTGCCGACGGAAGGGAAACCGATAAATCCGACCGAGGCCACGCCGGTGCGAGCCACGTCGAAGCCGGCACCACCGCCGCCGCCGCCACTGCTTGAAGGGGTGAGAAGCTCGCGCTTGAGCTTGGCGAGTTTGGCTTTGAGTTGGCCGATGTGGTAGGATGTGGCTTTGTTTTTTTGAGTCCGAGCCATCTGTTTTCCGGGGGGGAGAGTGGGTTAGATCTCAGAATGCACATCGCTGTACTGTCGTCCTTCCCTTTGTCGCCATTGTTGAGGAGGGGCGGATATTGAACATACTTCGGACTCGATCTCTTTGATCTGTCATAACGATGGTTAGATCCTTGAACGTCTTGCCACCACCTTCTTTCTGGCTGTTGGGAACCGGTCTTGGGCGAATACATACCTTCTCCACCGTGGTAGACATGATTGCGGTGTTGTCGCTGTCCTGCTTGTGGTTTCTTGTTCGTGATCTGCCGGGGGAGGGTGCTAGAAGCGGCGGTACTCAATGCACAAAGCGCGACGAGACGGTGGGTTGAGCTTAACGTATTCGTTGTTCGGTGTTCTGTCGAACGTCCATGTGGGAATTTTGATGGTGGGGCGAAATTCGATTGGGGGGTTATTCACTGTGCAACGAGGATTGCGGGTCAACCACAGCCGTGGGGACGAATGAACCGCAGGTGCCCGCCCCGCAGGTTGATGTCACACAGCAGCTTGTCCATCTGTCTATGTACTCCATAATTACTTTTGTCTTTTTCCTTTTTGTTTCTGTTAACATTATTCCTACGGGCATCACCGCTTCAGCCTCACACTTGTCGCTGAATGTTACAGAGTGTAATCGGTATGATACTCATGGGATCATGGTTGATGTATACATCATACTATCTACATATCGGAAACTCCTTTGCTCCCCCTTTCCGAATTCGCATCAACTGAGGCCCCCCCTCCCGGTTTCTGAATGTAAAAACCCAACACTGCTTCTCCAAAGTCATAATAAACCTGGACCAAGACTTTGCACGCGCGCTAAACCCACACATCAATCGGCGTAAACATTGTACAGTACAAATCCCCCAGGACTACCTCAAAGAGCCGGCTCCTGCCGCCCTTCCATGACCAGGTGAGTTTCGGTCGTGGGGAACAAGAGCCAGTACGGCCGTTTCCTGAAATCCATTTCTCATCTACTTGGCCGTCTTCCCTGCTCGTGTCATTGCGCATCCAAAGTGTTCAGGGAAAGCGGCGCAAATTGTCGTGTTCTGAAGCCACCCCCAAAATATTAACGTGAAGAGCCCGCTCCCATACTCATCCCCTTGAAACAAACGAGATGTGATATCCTCTCCGCAGTAAGCGAGGTGAAAAGGCCGCTGCCACAGTTGCTCACTAATTCTCTTCAGAACTGCCGCAACTTACTCTGTGTGGGCGGTCGTGCCGGAAATATCGTGAGTGCCATTGATTAATGGACGGGCTTGCGCCGGGCCCGCCTCGGAGGACGGAGAAAGCGGGTGGTTTTCCGTCCCATTAGTTGCCACAGTCGTGGTCAGAGACAGCGGTTGTCGCCCGTTGATCTCTCCATTCCCCCCATGAGAAGCCCGGCTGATAGGAGATGAGTGCACCCCGTTCGGCAAGGTTGTCGGTTCGGTGTCGATATCCATGCTACGCTCTTTGGAGAGCGTCATGTGAGAGAGACCATCGCCAGAGATGCTCGGAAGGCTTCGGCGGGGAATCCGCTGTCGGGGGAAAGGCGAGGTGCTGGCCTCTCTAAGGCACGGCTTGTCTTCTGAGACCTTTTGGCCGTTGATGTAATGCTTGTTGCTTGGCGCAAATCCACCATGACTCTTCGCATCTGGATCGTCCCTCCATTTCTGTTGAGGAGGCCAGGTTTCTGAAATCTCGCAATATGTCATGGTAATCTTTACGTGGCGAAGATGCTGCACAGTAGGGATGATGAATAAGAAATCCGAGGCCTGCGGGCGAGTTAGACATCACGATTAGAGGGGAAAGAAGAGCAGACACTGAGTTGGGGGGAGTGTGGTTACATACCTTAACAAAGAACAGATCCATCGCCTCAAACTTGGCCCACGCTTCAGCTCGAAGACGCTCGAAGATGACATAACTCATCGTCTTCGGGGCGAGCCCTTGGTAGTAGCCCTCGAGCTGTTCACCAATCTCGTACAGAGCAGGCGTCGTCAGAGCATAACGGTCAGATTCGAGGCGCCAAATGGCCCGCTTCGCGGCAGGCGAGGCGGGTACCTTAGGCCAGGCAGTGTCTGTTTTACCGCTTAGTCAGCGCAGTCTCATAGAGTAAAAGCTCATGGGCCAACCTACATCGTGAGAGGCTCAAGTCCTTCTCACCCAAAAGAAGGGCGACCTGGGTGTTGAGGAGCCATTGCTCTCGGCCAGCCGCGGTACCATTCATCCCGGGGTTCATGCAGTCGTAGCGGACACCTTGGGTCGTGCTGAACTTCTCCGCGACCTCGGCAGCCTTGGGGTTGGCGGCCTGATCAAGCCAACGCAAAACGGGCGGCAACTTGTCGAGGCGGGCACGCTCCTGCTCAAGGCGTATCCGCCGTTGTTCGGCTTCTTTCGCAGCACGCTCGGCTTCCCTGGCGGCCCGTCGGCGCTCCATCTCTTCGCGGTGGGCACGCTCCTTACGTTCCTGCTCCCGTTTCTCCTCCTCTTCCCGTTGCCGGCGAGCCTCTTCGGCGGCCTCACGCTCCAGCTGCTCGCGGCGTAGGCACTCCTCCTCTTCCCGCTTCTTGCGCTCTTGCTCCTCTTTTTTCCGCCTCTCCTCCTCCTCCTTTTTCTTCCGCTCCGCTTCCTCCCGCTTCTTTCTCTGTTCTTCTTGGAGCCGGCGCTTCTGTTCTTCCTCCCGTGCTTTGCGCTCCTCCTCCTCCCGCTTACGGCGTTCGTCTTCCTCCTTGCGTTTCCGCTCTTCCTCTTCCTTACGACGTTTCTCCTCCTCTTCACGCTTGCGTGCCTCTGTCTCGGCGAGTTTCTTAGACTCTTCCTCCCGACGAAGTCGTTCTTTCTCCATCTCCTGTTCCTTCTCCTTTATTTTATCCTCTTCCTCCTTGCGGCGCATTTCGTTTTCCTTCCGCTTGGCTTCGCGTGCTCGTTCCTCCACCTCGGCCTGGTTCTTCTTCTTTTCCACCTCATCATCCTTCTGAGATGGGACAGGCTTCGGCTCTGAAATATTTGTCGCAGCTGGGGGAGCGTCGGGCATGTCGACATCTTGGTCCTCGGACTTGACGTGAATGCTGCCCTCGGAAGAGGCCGACTTTCCGGCTTCACGGCGCCCCTGCTGAAGCAGAGCCTCGGTCTTCTTCGGCTTTGGCTTTCGCTCCTCCTCGTCCCGCGTTTTCGACGGAGCTCGAGATGCTGCGGCGGAACTCAGACCAGAGTCACGAGGCACTGGGGTCTTCAGGTGTTTATCATCGGATTGACTGGACTTTGGGCGTTTCTCCTTGCCGTCCTTGTTTTCGGCATCCAGTCGCCGTCGCTTGACGGGACCATCACCACTGTCCTTGTCCGAAAGGCCAAGGTGTGGGGGCGTAGCACTGGACCGGTGCCGTTTGCCGGTGCTGTCGCCCGACACAGGGAGTCGATCACGAGATTCGTCCCGCTTGAGAGCCTTCGTTCTGTCATGGTATTTCTCCGACATCGGTGCCTTCTCGGGTTCTTCCCGGGGACTGGAGGGCTCCTTCATAGACGATGCGTTCGAGGTCAAACTAGGACGTCGCTGTCGCTCCCGCTCGCCTTTCAACTCCCGGCCAGAAACCAGTTTGCGTCGCGGTTTCGTAGTTTCGCCCTCCGACGACACAGCGGCGAGATCGGACTCGGCCCGCCTGATTTTGGCTGCGGGCCGCCCGGCAGGTGATGGCTCACGATCTGATACGGCAATCGTGGGGATCCGGTCATCCTTTTTGGGACGTCCCGGGCCCCGCTTCGGTGATGTCTGGTCGTCAGGCTGTGCGGTAAGCGAGGTGGCGCGTCGTTTCTCCTTCGGGCTTGCTGATAGTTTCGTGGCGGTAAGCCGTTTAGGTTCCCTTGTCGGACTCACAGCTTTTCTCTTGTGAAGCTTTGCAGCCTCGTCCTTGATGTCCAGCTTGCGCCTCGGCTCCCGCTCCCGCTCCTGCTCGCGTCGGTTGGGTGATCGGTTCTTAGACGAGCCACTCTTGTGCGACTTCCGGTACTCATCGTACGCATCTTTGAGCATATGCTCTTCCTCCATCCAATTTGGACCGCGGCGTCTTTTCGCGATCTCGTGATAAGCCTCGCCCTTGATGCGACGGGTGGGGTCGAAATTACCCTGATCAACCTGATCAAGGAGTAGACGAACAACTTTGAGGTTTTCCTGGCCAATAGCAGCGAGCATGGGGGTTGAATACTCGCTACTCTGGCTCGAAATGGGCGACGGATCTGGGTTGGCTCTCCCGAGGGCCAAGAGAAGTTGCATGACAAGATCGTGCCCTCCCCGGGCGGCGGCGACCATGGATTCCGGATCGTCAAAGTTCTCCCTGACTTGAAGAATGCGCGTAACAGTCTCCTCATCACCACGTGCGGCGGCCGCGCGCAGGGTTTTGTCGTCCATCGGCATGTACAGGAGGTGGTTGCTGGTTTTAGTGGCACGAACCGTACCAGATCTTCGGCTAGCGATGGTGTGGGCGGAACCCATAACGCCGGGCGACCTCCGAGGACTATCGGGGCCGTAGGATGAGCGGGTGTCCGTCTGATCCGGCTGGTGCTCTTCGGAAGTCCGGCGTCGTTCGCCCATTTTCGCCTTGGCTTCCCGCAGCGCGCGTCGAATCTCATCCGCATAGTCAAGCTCGTCGTTTACCCGGTCGATCGGCTCCTGCCCATACGCGTTTGCCTTTCGGGGGTTTACGCCAGCGTTGAGAAGGATCTTGACGACATCTAGGTGGCCATTCTCCACCGCGTCGAGGAGGGGAGTGTCCTTGTCGTTGTTCACGCAGTCGAGGTAGCAGCCGGCATCCACAAGTAGCTTAACAATATCGTCGTATCCATTAAGTGCAGCAATCTGTAGCGGAGTGTTGCCGGCGTAGTCGGCCACGTTGATGTCCTCTGGGCGTTCCTGGAGTCGGTGTTTCGCGACGTCGTACTCACCCTTGGCGCAGGCCCTCGCGAGGAAGGTTTGGCCATGCGCGTCGAGATGTTTCTTGTGTGGTGCCATTTTGGCAGGCGAGGCGTTCGAGTCGGCGGTCGCAGGAGTCGCCAATCCACGCAACTTGGAGCTCCGCGGATGAGGACTGCCACTCGCGGATGACTCGTCCGAGAGATAGTCGGTCGACTGAAGAGGTGCTGGAATCCGCTTCTTCTTGTGGCTCAGTCCATTGGATGATTGTCCTGGAAGCTGAGTGGTAGAGATGCTGCGGCGATGAACCCGGGAATGAGGGGAAATGGACCGGTTTCGTGAGGCAGGAACGGCAGGGGAAGCGTGTTCGGTCTGTGGTTTTGATGGGGGAAGGTGGTGTTTTCGTGAGGCATCGAGGCCTGAGCCTGAGGTGCGCTGGCGGCGAATTTTGCGGTTCTCTGCCTCGTCATCTGAGTCGGGACGTGGTGCCTTGCGCTTGTGAGGAACTACCTTGTCCAGCGGCCGGCCCCGGTCTTTGATCGAAGACTTGGTAAATTCCGCAGGGGCTGTTTCGGAATCGGACTTGGAGTGAGTATTTGACGGTCGACGTCGTCGTTGGGTTGGAGGCGGAGAACCCGGTGCAGAACTAAGGCCACTTGAACCATCTTTGGCTTTGGATTTGTCCAGCTGTTTCTTCTTCCGCCCAAGGATAGACACGGTGCTCTCGGTGTGCCCAATCCCGGTAGTCGACACCGACTTTTCTGGTTTTTCGGGACGATCGGCCCGGGCCCCTCGATCGCCCTTGTCACCATCACGGTCCTGCTTCAAGTGAGAATGCTTGCGGCTGAGCAATGACGACGACGTGGAAGGGCCATCTTCGGTGTCGCTGTTCTCGTGCTTGATGATCTTGCGCACCTTGGACGGCGAGTGGCCATCCTTGCCCGGCAGCACGATCGTCTCAGCATCGGAATTCCCATCACCGACCGCGTCTTCATCACCGAGGCGCGCGCTGGATGCACCCAGACGGCCATCTTTGAGGGAAAGGTCGAGTTTGCTGGCGCTTGACAGCTTGGTCACGGCAGGAGGTCGGGGGTGGTCGGCGTCGGTGCCCGGCCGCTTGGGAGAAGCAGCAGGAGGCTTCGTGGAGGCGGGCTCGGCAGCATTCTGCGCATCCATGTCATTTATTTCGAAAAGAAACCACCGTCGTGCACCATCCTGGTCGGCGGGAGACCGAGGTGTCGAAGAACGCAGGACGGGAATCTGTGGCGATTGACTCGGGTCGAGATAAATGATGCGCCAAGTAGGTCGGGGTCGAGGGTTGATGGGGGAAAAGATGGAAATTGGGAGACTTTGTTGGTCAGTGAGTGTGAGTGAGCCTGGCACAGACACACCCGCACAGCCGCCTCCGTGTCCAGAGCAGAGCCGAAGAGGCCAAGCGACACGCAGCAGCGCAGTGGAGGAGACCGACAGGGGCCCTGTGGGTGGATGGGTGAAAGCGGGCACTGTTGCGCACACAAGGGCCAAAAAATTATTATGAAGGGTCGAGTCACGCGGGGATTCGAGAACGAAATATGGTATGACCGAGGCTACAGGGTGCGCGCAGTAAATCGGGCTATGTTGGGCGATAAATTGCTAATACACACTGCCGGTAGAGATGGCTGTGAATTGCTTGTTTGATGGATGCCCGTGTTTGACGAGAAGGCGTCGGAACAGGTTCTCCAAAACCTTGAGTGGATGCGTGGTTGCGCTTGCGCTTGGCCGGAGGCAAGAGGAAATCCAAAGCTTCAAGGTTGCGGCGGCTGGGATAGGCGGAACTTGCTCGACTCCCAGATCAAAAGTCTGATCGCCATCGCCGCGATTGGCTTGCTCAGCAGACAGTGGATCAGTCAACCCTGCTGTGCACGCGGGTTCAAATGATTTGAACGCGACGGACCAGGGTCAGAGGGAAAGAGCCCGGCAGACTGCGAGACGAGTTGCATTGGCACGTACGCTCTTGCCGTGATTTGAGAAAGCCTTCACACGCCCTTGTTGCCTTGGTCCCATCCATCCTGCATTTTGCATTTTGGATTGAACCTGGTTCCATTTTCTGCACGCCGTTCAGCTTTGTTCTTCGCCCTCGGGCCAGTGCTGCCTGTCCATGGGAGCAAGGGTCCAGTGGCAAGGAAAGGGATGGAGGTGTGTGATTGATGCCTCTCCTCCTCAAATTGAAAATGATGTCCTAGTCCCCGGACTCAGAGAGCGCAGACGGGACCTTTCGTGACCATGTTGAAGGAGCCCGAGTCTTCATTCACCCTTGAGCCCTTTTGGTTTTCAACCGCAGATGCGCAGGTCGGGTGGCCTTGTTGAACTGAACTGTTTGTTGTGGCTCCACTATATCCTGGCGTCTTTCCCCTCTCCAATTTCCCTGGGCCGCTTTCAATTCGTCCACTGGAAGGCCACAACCCACTTTCAAGAGCTTCTTCAACTGGCCAAGGCCCCGCCCGGAGTTCCATTCCAGAGCAAAGTGGATTCTGTTGCCTTGAGGTTGCATGCGCTGCTGACGACGCCCCTGAGCAGGGAACAGCTTCAGCCCGACACGATCATTTGAAGCAACACCAGGCTGGGCCCAAAAATGGATGCCCCGTCGCTCTCTCATCTTCCGGCATCGCTCGATGCCAACAGAATCCACGCGCTTCCAGCCGCCGCATACTACATCGCAGACTTCATCAGTGAAGAAGAAGAGAAGGCTATTCTCCAAAAGGTAAGGTACTTGGTAGCTTCGTTCGCTTCGATCGTGCGGCAACTCAAGGGCGCCCGAGCCCCTCTTCTAACCGAAACACCGCAAACAAAGGTTGAAACCGCACCCAAGGCGAGATGGAGACAGCTCACCCACCGTCGGCTGCAAACTTGGCCCTCGGATCTCGTGAAGGACACACTGCTTGACGCGCAACCACTGCCCGCCTGGCTGGAAACTCCCGTCGTCTCGCGCCTCCTCTCCATCCCACTCTCGGACGGCGACGAGCCCAAGACGCACGTTTTTGCGAATAGTCCTCACGGCCGTCCCAATCATGTGCTCATCAACGAATATCCCCCGAACACGGGCATCATGCCGCACAAGGACGGCAGCGCCTACTACCCCGTCGTCTGCACGGTGAGTCTGGGGTCTAGTCTCTGCCTCAACCTGTACAAGAGCAAGGAGGATGGCGCACTGGACCCAGCACCGCTTTGGAGAATCTTACAGGAGCCACGCAGCCTCTTGATTACGACGGGGGGGATATACTCGGACTACCTTCACGGCATCGAGCCAATCTCGACCGACGTAGACATCTCGGAGCGCACCATCGCGAACTGGAGCCTCCTACGATCACCGTCCGACTTCCAAGGCGGGCGCAATGAGCGCCAGATACGCACCAGCCTCACATACCGCGACGTTCTCAGGATTTCGAAGCTTGGTAATAAGCTCGGGCCATTGTTCAAGCGGACATGAGCAGACTCGGTTGGGCAGGTCGAGAGAATCGGGTGCGTTTAGTAAATCAAGGGAATCATGTTCCACTTGTTCGCGACTGATTCAGCGCCAAACCTATCGGCGTACCACTTCCGAGTCCCCGCTGCCGTGACCCCGAGGTTCACTACGACGAAAACCACCGCACACAGTAATGTTTGGTTCCACCACTGCCCGCGAGGCGCTGTGGCTACGGCCATGGAGAGGTACAGCAGACACTCGCAGGTATAATGCGGGCAAACGTAGTGGCGGAACATGCCGCCTTCCGGCAATGAATACTTCTTCAGCCCAGCGAGGTGTTTGTGACACCGATACTGCTTCACCCAGGCGAATAGGAATACCGGGATAGCAGCCGCCATTTTCCAGCGCGCGTGCGCATTATCATCTGTGTGACGGGCCTGCGGGTCCATGATGGCATCTGTACTACGGTCAGCCAATATGTCTTCCAGTAAACCAACCAAAACGGGAACCGGGTTTCTCTGGTCGGCAACAAAACAAGATTTCTTCATACGTGATCCCTCCACCCAGACAGCCACGTTGATTGTCAGATAAAACAAAAGCCCCAGCACCCAGTGTACCACCCACATCGTTGACTTTGATGGCCTAATCACCATTACGTGCTCAAAGACCCGCCTCGACCCTTGGAGAAGCATCAAGAGCCAACCCAGCGTCACCTGCTCAAATGTTGCCGATGTTGCCTGGTGCTGCTGGGATTCGGCAGCCTGTGCCTCGGCTTGGCTGGACACAACAAGCCGTAATACGGTCCCATCGGTGAAGTACTGAATCGCCCAAAAGACTGAGCAGGCCACGGACACGGCATAGAAGGCGCCAAACCAGGAGTGCGGAACTTGTGTCCAGGCGGTAAGAACGTCAAGAAGGGAAAGGAGGTAACTCCGAGTATCCTCCCGCTGTGATGTCGTGGGAGATCGTTGCTGTTGCTGTTGCTCTCCGGGATCCCGACTATCTTGCCGTTTCGATTGCTGCTGCTGCTGCTGCTGTTGTTGTTGTTGTTGAGCTTTTCGAGCGCCGTAATCCATCAAGAGGGCCTTTGCATCGCGCGGCATGACCGCTACCGCCAACACGCCCCCGGCCGCGAGGAGGAAAATGGCCTGACAGCATTGGGTGGGTGTGATGGTGCTAGGGAATGCCGCTACGAGGGGCGGTAGCCTTGATTCTAGCCAATTCATTCTCTTTGTCCGGTTATGGTGGAATTTCCTAGTTGGCGTGAAATTTGATGGTCGTTTAGCGGCGATGATGGTTGTTGTGATGAAATCGTGAAAACAAAATATTTAACACAAGGATGTTTGGCCTCGGTCTCACAAGCCTCGGCCTCACTTTCTTCCGCATCGCATCACGTCCGTGTTCGAGAGACACCCAGGCAACCCGCTGAGGAAAAGTAAATTTATACTTTGTACGACTTGTTTTTCTATTTGGTTTTGTTATCAATGTTTGTTTTGTGGCTAGATAAAGTGTTATTGGAAAAACTTGTCAACACCTTATTTGAATAAATATGAAACCTACCATATGAAATTATTAGGATAACATATGTCAAACTTAACCAACCCCCCCTTGAAAACAACAGACATAGAGCAAATGGAGGGGGAATGTAAATATATATCTTGATAGCTTTGTTGTCTCGGTCTTTTAATTACTCCTTTCCCTTAGTACTCTTTTTTCTCAGCCATCATCCCAAGTGCTCTTATGTCTACGTCCGGGATGGCGGGGTTGAGAGGAGTGTTTAACCATTTAAAGCCATTCACCAAGGGAAGGCGACAGAAGTATCAAAGTCATACGAATGCTCTTGTTCGTCTAAAGGATATTCCGGATCGGCGGCGGCGAAATACTGACAACTGGTCTGAAGGCGACAGGTTTTATATCGGCTGGCTGCTCCATAATGGAAATGATGCGGGCTTCGTCAAGAAGGGACACAGGACATGGGAAGTAGGGGTAATGCAAGGACTGCAGGTGAATCACAAAGAATAGCTAAGACCGCCATGGGTGGGAGGAAAATACCAGGAAGAAAAGGTCCTGGGGATCGGAGTTCTTTGTCACTCCTTCGTTGGTGAAGGTAGACGACGCCCACGTGGACCACGGGGGAGCCACTAGCGGAACACTAAGGATGGTGCTTTGAGATACGTCTCTCGCGATCAGAAATTTGTTGGTATACTACATGGCGGATTATAGGCTTTTGTACAGTTACTTCAAGTGAGCCTGGAGGCTTTCAAGAACCTGCGTTTCTCGTTAGCAACTGCTGACACTGGTCTTGTTACTGGCAACAGAAACATACCTCCAACTCAATCTTCGCCTCCGCAATATCCTGCTCGCTACCGCTACCGTTGGCGACCTTCTGCGCCTCCGCAATCTGGGAACGGACAGCGTCCGGGTTGAAATCCTCCAGCGCGTAACCCTCAACGGCGTTGATGCTCAGCGCCGAGTTGGGCTGAACGACAGCGAAACCACCGGAAACTGCAAAAAACATTACGTGTAAGCCAGAATGCCATATGTTCCCACCGCTTGATAGGTGCTTCCATCTTTCGGGGCCGTGGGCGACGTACGGAAGAAACGCTTGGTGCCGCTCTCCTCGATAACCTCGACAACGCCAGGCTTCAGCTGCTCAATCGATGGGACGTGGTTGGCGAGCACACCCATTTCACCGGACTCGGCAGGAATGTTGACCTGGACGGCATCGTGGGATTTGTAAATGGACTAGAAAGATGCGGGAATAAAGAATCAGCTTTCTGAAGTTCCGCAGGCCACATTGATAGTCGTGTCTGTTGTTCTCGAGGGGGCCACGGAGGCATCAATGTATTCTTTCAAGGTTCGAGGCACCGTACCTGGTGGGGAAGCGACAGGCTGAGCTTGATCTATTTGACGGGGGGTTGACATGTTAGGAGCTATTCGTGGAATCGGGCGGCTGAGCAAAACTCGCGGGGGGATTGACGGCGCACCTTGTCCGACACGGCCTCCGCGTAGCCTCTACGCTGGAGAGGGACACGGGCGGCGACGGGGCGAGCCCGGAGAGCCGCACGAGCAATACGGAGAGAGTTCATGGTGGTTTTGCGGTCTCAATTGGCGTGCAAGGCGTTGGCGAGGCCACTGTCGTTCGTCGTCAGAGCAGATTTGGCGGGTGGGCCCAAAATCGCTTAGCCGGGATTGTCCGGGTCGCTGCGCGGAATAATGTTGGTACAGATCCGTGGGAGGGGCGAGAGTGGGCATTGGTTGTTTTGTTTAGAGCATAGCCTCGAGTTTATGAAATAGACCTGATAGATACATAATGTGATATTATACAGTATTTCCTTTTTAGAGCAATCGTTACCAGGTATTTCCAGAAGAGGACCATTCATCACAGCTCCGCTGTTTTCCGTTCGGTGCCGTCCGCCGTCCCATCTTACCGTCCGTGCTTGGGAAAGCCTCCTGCCCGGGTCTCACCGTGACAACACACAGCTTGGAACTTGCGCCAATGATGCGTTGGACGACGCAGCGGAGCCTCACGCTTGTGAAGAGTTGGTGACGAGCCCCAGCCTGTTCGCCTTCTCTCTTCGGCCCAAGGGCATTAGGGGAATTTCACCACGAATGCTGCCCAAAGATTGCCCAATATGATCGGCCGTGGTACTCGGGGCATAGTTGCTTTGCCATTGGTGGTCGTTAGTTTGCATGACTGGTGATGAAAATCTGGAGGTTGCGAGTCGTGAAGGTGCTGAAAATCACCTGCCACCGGCAACCGGCCCACGAGTTTCAGGGCACCTGGGTCGGAAACGGCACCACCACCTGAGCGCTGATCAGCAGTGAAACGGGCCTGGTAACCCGGCTTCGGCGATGGGCCACCTCGGGCCCGGGACTTCCACTTCCATGTTGTTCCCTCGTTCTTTCTCTCCCTCGCTGATGGTTGCTGTGACAGCCAAAGAATCGGCGGTCAGCAACCGTCTGGTGTCGGGTCCACGGGCTTGAGTAGCTCCCTATCCATGATAAGTCGAGTACCGGATGGAGTTGTTGGACGAGAGGGCGCGGGTCAGCGCCAGGAGGGGTCATCATTTTGACAGGCAATGTACGGGCACTAGGAGCTTTCAGTCGCTCTTCCACTTTCTTACACCCAACATCACCTACTACGTAAGTGCACAATAGCTGTTGGCCGATGAGGAGAAGCAGTTGACTCCTGCTTCGTCTTTCCAGCTTTGCGGTATCACCCGTCCACTCGCTTGTCTTTCGCTTCTCTTTTTCACATGGCGAACTCAGATCCGGAATTGATGGACCGAAACCCCCCAAGGATACATAGTGGTTCCAACAATAGCGCAAAACCCAGCTGTTAGTACATATGTATCGTCTAGCAGTATGTAACAGGCCCTGCTTGCGTTTTTTTGGCTCCGGTTGGGAGCGAAGCACGTTCAACTCTCACTCCAAATGAAACGCATGACGATGATCCCACGCCACGGGACCGCACCAAATGCGGGGTCGTCTGGCTTCGTTTCATTCCCTTGGTCGCCCATGAACGACGATCGTGGGGTTTGACCAGTCGCACTCTAGCGTGGGATTGGCGAAAGAGGGTTTTCTCGTTGGATGCGACATGCGACGACGACGGCCCCTCCCTTTTTGGCCTTGAAGGGTCCTTTAATTGGGGGGTTGAGGGTGAGACGGGGCGGCGATGCGGCCGACCCTGTGCCTGTTGATGATTTGATTAAGGGACTTTTTTCTTCGCAAATGGGAGAAGAAGAGAAGAGGGGAAAGAGGCAGAGCCAGAGTCAAGTGGAATGCAGTTTTGCCAATCCGTGACACATACAATGCGAGGTTTGAGGGGACGGCCATCCTGATCAGAGAGCGTTAGCAATGAGATTGCAGCAGGCTCCTCCGCCTTTGCAAATGCGCATCGCTTGGCTCGCTCGCTTGTTGTCGTTGGAGCGGGTGCCAACTCGTGCTTAGCCGGGCGAGCGAACAGCAACACCACGATCCACTGTAACGCTCTTCAAGGTGGGGGTTTAGTGCGTCTCGTACAGAGTACTACAGTAGCATGCTGCTGTGTCCGCAGTATTACCTCTGAGTAGTTAGATTGCAGGGAAGTGGGGGACACGAGCTATGCTCAAATAATTCGGAGCATTTTCTCTCACTCCCTGCCTGCATCGGATTTCATCTCGGTCGACATGGCGATCATTCACCGCGCATCCATCCTCCTGTCATGATTACCGTCCGACTCAAGCGGTCGGTCTGTGATTCCATTACATAGTAGTCCATCAATCAGGGCGGGAACACTCGGCCGCGCCGTGGCCCGCTGCTCGCTCGAATTTCGCAGTGTGTCCCCAAGTGTCGTTTCTCGGTCCTGCTGGTAGGTCTTTATTTGGCTAGCTCGTTCCACTGCAGATTCACACACCCAACGACAAGTCCGAGTGCAAGCCTCCTGCAGGCCTCCCCCTAACTCAGATTCGTTTTGCAGGTGCAGCGACCTGCAGTCAGCTCATGTCCGTCCTGGCTTTGGTGAGCTCTGCAGGAGGTGTGGGTGACAAGCGAGCGTTGACGAAGTCGTCGCGTCTGCGTTTCGGGGCCCCGAGTTTTGGGGCCTGGTGAACCTTTTCCATGCCCTCTCTCGGTGTTGTGGAATTTGTCGGCGCTTCGAGAAGACACAGTGGCGACTGGCTACCCGTTTCGAGAAACGGTGTTTGCGAAAAGTTTCTGCTCACTGATATTGATTCCGGGGAACCGCTTTTCCTCTCCGAAATCTGCTCGACGCGAACTCGGGGCTGACTAGGTCTGTTCAAACCTCGAGCGACTGGCTCAACCGAAACGTTGCTTTCTTCCAGGGGTCACGGAAAGGAAGCGACTGAAGTGAGGCGAACTAACAAACGTGGGCAAGAGGAGTGGACAATGGACAGTTAGTTAGCAGTCAGGTCAGGGGGCGATGTGGAATGCGCAACAAAGATTGGGATGTCCGCGATTTGTTGTCCAGTTTTACCGAGGGCTCCATAGGTATGTACATAGTAATTACGTTAGGGAACGGACCTGGGGCAAACCCGCGTTATTTTGACATTGGTCGCAGGCGAGGCTGCGCGGGTGCGTTTGCGGGTTCTTAGGGAGGGACGTATTTTTTTTTTATCCAACCGACCCAGGTGGAACAAAGACAAAGTGTGGAACGCGTAACGAAGACGGTCAGCACGCTAATTTGCGACAAAACGTGGAAGGCGCTCTGCGCAGTGAGACATGCAGCTCAGACTTCGGTACGTACATAAAATTCCCCGCTGGGTGGGTAAGATGTTGGACGTTGCTGAAGAAAGGTTTGCGGAACCTGGTTGGGGCTCCTCGTGATGGTGACCTCAGCGCTAACAAACCTTCTGCAGCACAGCGAGCATGCCCTTCAATTCCATGCGCTCCACTCACACATCTGCTGCTCAATGCAACCCGGCAAACCGGCCTTTTCCCTTTCTGACCGCCATCCCACGCCCGTCCACTTCGCCATCTCATCGCCAAGTGTTAGTGCCCCGGTCTTCGGGGCCCTCTTTTGTGGCCAAGGTTGCACCCTGCATTCACTGCCCTCCGACTGGCGCTTTGTGCTGCTCCCCCTTCGACGGTGGCACGAACGCACCAAGCGCTAGAGAAGAGGACTCCGCTGCTCAAAAAACCTGATATTTTACCGCATTTCTTCCCACCACCGAATTGCGTCGTCTGCACCTCCTCTTGGATCGTGCTTCCCCCTCCCGACCATCGCTTTCCGACGAACCTAATATCCGGCACTCTGACGCCCCGACGTCATTTCTCCCACCATCCGCACAAGTGGCCGCCTTCCCCCCGACCACCCACGGCAAACCTTAAGGTCGAGGGCCGACGACCCTGCCTTGTAACAAAACCCACACCACACGACCCGGCCTACAACTTTTCAACCATTGCTCGCGATGGCTCTGCGCTTATAGCCCCACGGTCCTTAGGGACACCATCTTGTACGCCGATTACAAGCCATCAGCTCCGCAGACTGCAGCAGCGACACTGTAGCCTTTGAGCGCCGTCCTATTGCAGAACGGACCACCACAATCGATTTTCATCGGCCGAACACCGCGCTTATCTCCCCCATAACTCGACTCTCTTCTCCCTGGACCTAGCGAAATACACTCGCCAACCGTCAGATCTGTCCGACAACCCTCACACTCCACGCTCTCTTTCACCATGGAGCATTACACTCCGCGGGACCACGCCACATCCAACGTGCTGGCGTGGACCACCACACACTCTGCCAACGTTGAACCATCAATGGAAGAAGACGCGGGCGCAGACGCAGACGAGCCACCCGACAATCTTACCCCCATGGCATTCACGTCGACCCAGTTCCGCCGGACGCCCGTCCGGCGTGGCAGTGGACATCATGAATCGCTGTTGACCAAGGCATTGCAGAGCCACTCGGAGGACGAGACGTACGAGTCGGAATCGTCCCATCGACCTTGCCGAAGAAGGTCCATTACAAGCAACACCAGTCACGCTTCAACCGCTGACCTTACATGCGGCACTGCCAACACCACGCCGGCGCGCACCAACTCACCGAGTCCTCCTTTTCCTAATATCGGTTTCGCGCCCATCTCTACGGCCACACCGGCTGGCGCTTTGCGTCACGGGGAGATGGAGGTGCCTGCTGCGGCCAAGAAGCGCTGCATCTCGTTTGCCTGCGCTGCTAAGCCGAGACTCGAGGAAAAGGTGTCGATACTCCCACAACCCAAACCTGTTCAGGACGGGACAAAAGCAGAAGGAGCTCCGAAGAAGACGACCATTAAGTTTGCCTGCTCGTCGCAGCCCCCGGAGGCAAAAGATCCTCAGCAACCGGAACCACGCCCACGCACCCCTGTGGCGCGGGTTTCGCCCAACACGCCCAAGGTCTCGCCGGCCGGTGACAAAGCGCGCGCTGGGTCCACGATCCGCCCGCCTCGCTCTCCGACGCTGCGCAGGACTCCCAGCAGCCCGGTTGTCCCTCGGAACAAGAAATGGCTCACCGCGAACGCGGGGGTCCTGGAGAGTGAAAGTGCACGGTTCCACGAATTTGCCAGCGATGAGCAGCAGGAGGACGATTGGATCAAACACGACCATTCCTCTGCGAAGCCCAAGCTCACAATCGATGACACGCTCAGACAAGAGAATGCCATTCGCAAGCTAGGCAAGGAAGCAGAAGAGGAGGCGGAGCTTGAAGATGAAATCGATGAGGAGGATGATGAAGAGGTAGATGACGGCGACCTTATTGACGAGGATGACGAAGAAGAGGATGAGGATAACGAAGATGACGAGGACAATGACGAGTTCGATGAAGACGAAGACGAAGCCGATGAGAATGAGAACGAGGACGATGATGAGGACGATGATGACGAGGCTGGCCCGACGTGGGCATCCGAGGCCTC
Source organism: Dichotomopilus funicola (assembly GCF_033296635.1). Lineage (NCBI taxonomy): Eukaryota > Fungi > Ascomycota > Sordariomycetes > Sordariales > Chaetomiaceae > Dichotomopilus > Dichotomopilus funicola. The sequence goes on from NW_026944026.1 coordinate 712,724, forward strand.
AGACGGGTACAAGACGGATAACGAGATTGGGTTTGCCGATTCGGATGATGAAGACGACGGTTTAATCCTTTGGACAACTCGCATCGGCCAGTATCATTCTCTATCTGGTGCTATGTCTCAAACGCGGAGGCTGTCACTGGGAGAGAAGTCGGATGCTTCCACCGCTTCGGACAATGGATCGAGCCCGTCTCGGAGGAAGAGGAGATCCAAGGTACGCCCGGTTCCCGTCCGTTCAGAGACGCCCGAGTTGCCCGACAGCACGGATTTTGTCTGTGGCACGCTGGACGAGGATAGACCTCTGGAGGAAGCGTACATCTCGTGCGTGGAGGCCCGGAGGCGGGGCCGGCATCAGCCTATCCCCCAGGACATCGACCCTAGTTTCCCCACTTCGGAACCGGAAGACGAAGTCGATGAGCAGCCGCACCGGAAAGGTTATGGCGAGAGCGATGACCACCTGTGGTTGCATGGCGAGCTGGAAGATCTTGACCAAGACCGTGATCGCCGAAGCCGCAAGAAGAAGGGCAGCGAGACATCGCCTAGGCGGTGCCGTTCTCCACCGCCGAAAAGGCGCCCTTCGCCAGCCCCTAAAGCGCGCGGTCGTTCTCCACGCAAGCCATCCAATTTGCGGTCCCCCAGGCTGCGGTCCCCAGCACCTCTCCACAAGACATCCAAAGCACCATTCTTGTTCCCAACACACGAGGCCGAGGGCATTGCTTTCAAGTCCCTGGCATTCCGGCCCGGTCTGACACACACCAAGTCGTTGCCTAGAGCGCCCGGCATGTTCCCTCATCTCAAGACGCGGAAGCCGAGAGCTGGGGCCAACACCAACACCAACACGAAAGATACCACCCACGTCCGTGGGGCCATTGACATCGTTAAGGGACTTGAGCAGAAGCGCCAGCGGCGCAAGGAAAAGTACTTTCAAAAGTATTATAACCGTGCTCGTAAGGAGAAAGCACATGCAAAGCGGCCACCTCCGGGACAGGGGGCTTCGCGCATGAAGGAGCTTGGCCTCCTCATTGCCGGCAAGGCTGGACCTGGGAATTATGTACTTTCTATCTAAGACGCAGAAAGACAACGGGAGTAAATGGGTGGGCGGTTACTTCTGATTATAGCATTCACATTGCGGGCATACACAACATACCCCGGGACATGCATATGGGTGGTGGCTTTTTGGTTTTGGGTGGTTATTCATCATGACTTTTCCCGGTTTTTTTTTTTTCCCCTTTTGTTGACTCTTACGATTTGGAGCTTGGGTGGCTAGCATTCTTATTCGTTTTTTTGGTTGTTTATTTACTTCACCTTTCATCACTGATGGGATCCATTCACCCTTCTTCCTTTGTTTGAGGTGGTTTTTTGTTTGTTTGCACTTGCTGTGTACATGCTTAGTTTCTTCAAGACACCAGGCCACGAAGGCCGAGGGTCGAAATTCAAACAGTACATACCCTCTCTTGAACTCCTTCCTGAACTAGTTACGCGTGTAGAACACTGAGTGATGCATGTAGACCTGAGATGAATGATTGTGTCCATGGATGAGGATGTTTGCCCGGTCCGGTCTCGCAAACCCTCCCTTCCGAAATGCGGTGGCGAAACAAAGGGAAAAAACATTTCACAGCACGCTCATGAGCCCCTTTTGGGTCAAGTGCAACTTTTCTCGCCTCATAAACCAGGCGTTCAGTCTTGCCTTTTTTTCGCTGCTGAAGTGGATCCTGTCTATGTTGGACCGTTGGTCCATGCACGACGCCCCCTGCAAGCCTGGCCCATGGTCCGGGCGCCTTGCGCCAGCTGCCGCCTCTGGCCAATGCGCCTCGCTGGCCAATTCCTGCCAGCTTTTGGGGGATTCGATGCGAGGTCATCTTGACGGGAAACACACTACCGCCGCTCACCACCAACCCTTTTCCGCTGCAACCCTCTCCCATATCTTCTTCACCATCCCTTTTTTTCCTACCCCCCCAGCAACAACTACGATAACTGCGTTTAACGAGAAACCGGTTTTATCAGTGCTGTAAGGTCCATTCCTTCGTGGCCGGATAATATTTCGACAGAGATCTGTTCTCTTTTCTCGACACGACATCACCGACTCGACAATTCGGAGACCGCCTCTGCAGACACCGACAACTCCGAACATCGCCCGCCATGTGGATCATTAACTGGTGTAAGTACACCCATGTCTTGATAATGAATTACCACGGACTGCGACTGCAGATGCAGTTTATCAGCGGACGTCGTCATCCGCGGTGTCTATCTTTTTGCATTGGGCATGGAGGAGAGAAAGAGAAGAAGAAGGCCGCCAGGCGCGCACGCACGCGATAGAAAGTCATAGCCTTTTTCGCTTGCTAACGATTACATCTCCTCCCAACGTAGTCTATGACGTCCTCTCGTCGCTCGGCCTGCTCAACAAGCACGCCAAGCTGCTGTTCCTGGGCCTCGACAATGCCGGCAAGACGACGCTGCTCCACATGCTGAAGAACGACCGCGTGGCGATTCTACAGCCGACGCTGCATCCGAGTTGGTCTTCCCCTACACACCGATATGCGACTGTTGGACGGATAGTTTGAGGAGTCAGTGGGCTAACGGGTGCGATAATGTAGCGTCGGAGGAACTGTCGATTGGCAATGTGAGGTTCACAACTTTTGATCTGGGCGGTCATCAGCAAGGTATGTGCATCCATGTTTTTGAATTTCTTCGGTCCTCAGCGCTCTGGAAAAGCCGGTCTAACTTGTGTCCCTCTGTCTAGCCCGTCGCCTGTGGAAGGACTACTTCCCCGAAGTTAACGGCGTTGTCTTCCTCGTCGACGCCAAGGACCACGAGCGATTCCCCGAGGCCAAGGCCGAGCTCGACGCGCTCCTGTCGATGGAGGAATTGTCCAAGGTGCCATTTGTCGTACTCGGCAACAAGATCGACCACCCGGACGCGGTGTCGGAGGACGAGCTCCGCCACCAGCTTGGCATGTACCAGACCACGGGCAAGGGCAAGGTGCCTTTGGAGGGAATCCGGCCGATTGAGGTGTTCATGTGCTCGGTGGTCATGCGGCAGGGGTATGGTGACGCCATCCGGTGGTTGTCCCAGTATGTGTAGAAGGCTGCTTGGAGACGTCGGCGTTAATGGGAGTCATACACGGGGGTTAGGTTGCGTGTGGGAAACCACCAGAGACGGCGGTGCTGGAGGAGAGAGTTGTGTTGGGATTGCCCCAAGGAGACGAGGGGGGTGGCGGTGAAGGATGGCCAAGTCTATTGGGAAGAATAGATCGAGACTTGTGTCACTGTGGGTGTATTTCGTTGTCTATTGATGGAGCTGGCGCGGGTTGGACGCTTGTTCGCTGCATGGTCCACGGGCGCTGCTGGGGAATATTATTACTACATCTAGTCTCTCTACGACACGATATGACTCGGCTTTTATACCTATTGTGTTTTTGTCCTAGTCGCTCCGTGCATCATCGTACCTATTGGACGGGACGGTAAAGTCCATGTACCAGTATTTTGTGCTTTGTTGCTCCCATGGCCTGTTATCTGACCCTTGCATTCGTCGGCCGAGGCTCGGGACGAGATTTACATTATGCACAACTTATCGACCGCCCGATATCAGTATTCTAAACAAAGCATGGGGCCGTGGAAGCACCCATTGACGATTGAAATCAAAGCCAGGGGTTCCTTCGCCACTAACTCCCCCGAGTAGTCCGTTTTCAAGGCGTTCTCCCTCTCACATGTCAATGGCGAGCACATGTTCCCGTCCCGTCCACCAATTCGCATTTATGAGGCCCACTTGTCGGGAATCGTCCACTAAGAGAGCCCGCTAAAGAGAACCGCGACAGAGCCCGCTGGGGGAATCAACCGCCGGGACTGGCGACGTCATTCCACCCGCTCATGTCCAGTCCCGTCCGGTCTACCTTCCACCATTTCAGACCTACTCGACCTCGACATTGACCTCGATCTCGACCACTCGACTTACCTCGGCTCACGTCCCCCACACACCTCAAAGGAAACGAAACAAAACACACGCAAGCAAGCAAGCAAGCAGCATAGTTAAGCGAAACCTAAATTTAAGCACGATTAAATGTGTATTTTTGAGTCACCAACGTACAAACAAATAACCGAGCGAGCGAGAGAGCCATCGACCGAATAACTACGCTTTCGAATCGTCGTCTCTTTGCCGACCCCGTTTTCCCTCTTCCGCCCCGTTTTCTCCCCGTTCGAGCCGCAAGTAGTAGTAGAACTACAGCTGTGCTTCGTTTGGGGAGTTCTCTTTCCGTCCGGAGTCCGATATACCTACCGACAAGTAGTGCCGAGGACCGCCCACCACACCATGGCCGGCCCAACCGACTCGACCGGCGCAGAACCACGGCCCAAAATCGCCGTCCCCTCGCGCACCTACGGCTTCCCCCCAGAAGCCTTCGACTGGAGCCGCCTGCCCGACGTCGACACCAACTTTCTCCCACCCGAACACATCGAGGCCTTCATCCAGGCCCTCTCGGCGCCCGACCCGATCCCGCAAAGCCCAGACGCGGAAGACCCAACAGGCGCCACGTCGTCCTTCCGTCTGAACAGCCCTGGGTACCGCGGGTCCATCACTAGCTTCGATATCGATCTTACTAAACGTGTCGGGTCGCCTGGTGCAGGAGACCTGCCTGATGACGGGGAGCGGGACTTGAGAGATGAGGCGACTGAGACAGTTGCACCGACGCCTGGGCCCGGGCCGGTGACGTCGTCACGGATAGCCAGTCGCCAGCCGAGTTCTAACAGTTTGTTTATTTCGGCGCGGAACGACTGGGCACCAGTGAACGAGAGGATTGTCCGCGGTAGGGGGGACGGTAAGGGGGGTGAGCCGAGTAAGAAGGGCAAGAAGAGTGGTGGGAAAAGGAAGACGTCAAATACACAGGCCCGGTCCAAGGACGAGACGCGCGAGGGGTATTTTTACGCCCTACTCAAGTGGCCGTTCCTGTTGTTTGCGACCGCCTGGCTGGTGGGACTGTCGATAGGGTATTTGGCCACGCGGGTGTACATTGCGTTGTACGAGCAAGGCGTGACGTGGCGAGGGAAGCGCGAGCAGATACGGCGGGCGATGCGCGCGACTGGCCGATACCGCGACTGGGTTATATCGGCGCGGCGGATGGACGACTTCTTCGGGAACGGGCGTTGGAAGGAGGTGGATGACTACGCCTACTACGACAGCAAGACGGTGCGGCGCGTGTTGGGGGAGATTAAGCGGTGTCGGCGACAGGCGGAGAGGGGGAGACAGGGCCAGCCGAGCGAAGAGAGCAGACGCGCGACGGAGGAATTGAAGGTGCTGATTGAGGCGTGTGTCAAGAATAATTTCGTTGGGATAGAGAATCCGCGGCTGTACAGCCAGACCTACTATGGGACGAAGAACCTGGTGCAGAATTTCATTGATGAATGTGAGTTCAACCACGCGGTCGGAATATACAAAATCAAAGATTGTAGCTAACGCAGGAGTAGTGGAACGAAGCATCCAGTTCTTGATTGAGACGGACCAGCTCTCGAAAGAAGAAAAACGCATCATGTTCAAGGGCATCTGCGCCAACTACGGTCGCACAGCACTGTGCCTCTCGGGCGGCGCCACCTTTGCCTACTACCACTTCGGTGTCGTCAAGGCCCTTCTCGAGGAAGACTACCTCCCTGACATCATCACAGGCACGAGCGGCGGTGCGTTGGTGGCGGGTCTCGTGGCCACCCGCACCAATGAAGAACTGAAGGAGCTCCTAGTGCCGGCGCTCGCGCACCGCATAACAGCCTGCAGCGAGCCCATCACGGTCTGGTTCCGGCGCTGGTGGGCGACGGGTGCCCGGTTCGACTCGGTCGACTGGGCCAAGCAATGCGCGTGGTGGACGCGCGGATCCATGACCTTCCGCGAAGCCTACGAGCGCACCGGGCGCATCCTCAACGTCTCATGTGTGCCGTCCGATCCGCACTCGCCCACGATCCTATGCAACTACCTGACCAGCCCGGACTGCGTCATCTGGTCGGCCGTGCTGGCGTCAGCCGCCGTGCCGGGCATCCTCAACCCCGTGGTGCTTATGATGAAGACCCGGTCCGGCCAGCTAGTCCCGTACTCCTTCGGCCACAAATGGAAAGACGGCTCGCTGCGCACCGACATCCCCATCCAGGCACTCAACTTACACTTCAACGTCAACTTCACCATCGTCAGCCAAGTCAACCCACACATCAACCTCTTCTTCTTCTCCTCGCGCGGCTCCGTCGGCCAGCCTGTTACGCACCGCCGCGGCCGCGGTTGGCGCGGCGGATACATCGGATCGGCCACGGAGCAGTTCATCAAGCTCGACCTGAACAAGTGGCTGAGACTGATGCGCCAGCTGGAACTCCTCCCGCGGCCCCTCGGCCAGGACTGGAGCATGCTCTGGCTGCAGACATTCGGCGGGACTGTCACGATCTGGCCCAAGAGTATCATATGGGACTTTGTGCAGATCCTCAGCGACCCGGACGAGGCGCGGCTGGCGCGCATGATCCATGAGGGTCAGCAGAGCGCGTACCCAAAGATGCGATTTGTTGGGAACCGGTTGCGGGTTGAGCGGTTGGTGGAGCGTGGGAGGAGAGAGAGTCGGTTTGGAGATGACGGTGGTGGGGACGGTGACAACAACACTAGCGGTGCCCGCCATCGTCTCCTGAACAGGGGTAGCGACGATCGTGGGGAGGGCAAAAGTAGCAGTGGTGGTGAAGGGAGTAGTAGTAGCAGGGGAATGGGCGGCGGCGGTAGTAGGACAAGAAGGATGAGCATTGAGAGTATCCTCAGCGAGGACGACTTAAGGAGTCTGCTTAAGAAACGGCGCGTGGTTAGGGATGGGGCTGACAGTATCTCAGGCACGGAAGAGGACTATGATGAAGAAGAGGAGTATGAGGAAGAGGAAGGGGAAGAGGGGGCAGAAACGGATGGTCATGCTCGTCGGTATGGAAATGAGGATACGGAGCATGATGAGCATGAGACGGAGCGGCGGTCGGACGATGAGGACGAGGGGGGCTTGACGATGGCGACGCCTATGGGTCTTGCGGGTGCTGAGACGACGCAGTGAGTGAGTTCGGAGGCTGTGGGGCGGTGAGCGGGTTTTGAAGAGGGCGTTCTTACAACTTTTGAGATACCTAAGAGGCGGGTGTTCTTGGCATAGTTACCTAGGTGAAGTATCCATAGCATTGAGCGATTGTAGGGGGCGAACTGGGATACCTATATGAGACTCTCTTTGTGGCACATTTGGTAGAGCGGAACGGGACTGGGACGGTTCTTCCACAGTGTGTGAATGCTCGACACGTGTGACTGCCATGGTGTGAAGTGGCTCATTTTGAGTGTTGATAACCGGTCCCGACTGGTTGTAGATATTTCTACACTTGACCCAATACCTCATGGCCCAAAACTTTTCCCTTGACAAACCAAGCCTTGCATCTCGTAGCTTAACTTCTAACGTAGAGTACAAAAAGCCATATCCTTTGGTAGTAAATGGTAGTAAAGACCTGACCGTTCATCAAGTCCTTGAAACCTACCATCTCCCTCTCTCCTTTCCATCCGAACCCCCAACCCCCGTCCCAGTCCCAGATTCTGCTCCTTCCCTCCCCAGCACCACCAACCACCCCCATATAAGCCCGCTTCTCACTCCCCTAGTCACCAGCTCCTCCCAATGTGCCAAACAGCGTGTTTGGCCCAGCGGTATTGGGAGGAGCATCGCCGGTACTGCCGTAAATCGAAGTGGCCCCGGGTTCAATTCCTGGGGCCAGCGAAGAAAAATCTTTCACCGGAAAGATTTTCGTAGCTACCAACCGCTATCCCTCCGGATGGGGATAGGCGCTTGGTGGTGAGCTTTTTGGGGGATTTTCATTTTGGGGTTGTCTTTTTTTTATCTTTTCTTTCTTTGGGTTTTCTTCATCCTTCCAATCGTCATTTGATGTGCATTGTTCTCGTTCCTTTCTCATGAAAAGTTCCGTTATGACAGCAGTTGAGTTTTGTTATTATCTCAATTCTTTCTGGCCTTATGTTATAGTTATTAGCATGGGTAGCTGTGACCTGTCAATTATGCGGGTGAGGGTCGACGTCAAGATAAGCGGTCGTCGTTGAAGGATCAAGGAGAAAATAACGGGTGTGAGGGAGGTAGGGGAGGAAACCTTTTGGAGAATGTTATAGGGGAGTGAAAAAAAAGAAGAGGAGGAGGAATAGTCGTTCAGCGCCTTATATCTCTTACAAGCTAGTTGAAACACGCCATGATTCTGCACGAGCCAAGTCCTCTGTCGTCAAAAACTCGTGGACAAAGAAACTGGTCACCTGAGAGAAGGAAACAACAGTCATATGACAAGGGGAATGACTTCCTGGCTGGCTGACTAGCCCATCGAAACAACACAGGGGAAAAGGGTAGAGCTCCCCAGAAGCTGGACGTTTCCCTTCTTCCTCCAGTGTGTTCTTCAAACCAAAGCAATCAAAATAAAACAACGTTAGGGCGCTCCAGGCCCTTCACTTCAAACCATCCACAGAACCGCACTTTCGTAGGCCGATAGTCAGGAACACAGGTATGTCACACAGATAGCCAAACCGTGGCCGAGAACTTCCCGTCCAACTCACTCAGCCCCATCCCAGAGGGTTGTTAAACTAACCCATCGATTAAAAAGGAGGGAGAAAGGCGCAGAAAGAATTCTCTAGGGGGCAAGCATGGAAGGCTGGAAGCATCCAGCGGCAGTTCGGGCTGCCTACGTATGCTTTGTACGTACAACATCAGTTGTCTTGCCATGGCATGGCGACGTTAGGCATGCGCGTCTTTTTTTGTTAGACCCCGTGTCTTGGCAAAATTGCTGGTCAAAACTTGCCGTCCTCGTAGTTGGGGACACATGGGGCAGCAAACGTGACCTATGCGCGATAAGTAGTTGACTATGGACCGGAGCAAAATTCAGCGAACCCTTGGCTCTCCAAGGCACTCGCTGCTAGGTCAAGCGGAGTTCTAGCAGCCAAGGCGAAGCACGACTTCGATTGACGCCAGACCGCCGGAGACACGGACGCGGCGATCCCCAACGTCTGCCGGCCCTCCGTTTCCCACGCTCGCTTCCCCGGCCGGAGTTTTTGTTATTTTTCTCGGCAAGGGGCCCAGCGTCGGCTTCACCGGTTGACCGGCTCCATCCCAACAGAACTCCACCCACCGACCGGCATTCGTGTCAGTGATCGGAGGCTCAGAGTATCGTTATGGGAAATCAGATACGAAAGGATCAACGACTCGCAGAGCTGCGTGGTTGCTTGACAGACTACCCCCCTCAGCGATCAGGGGAGGAGCACGAATGATAGCGATGAGAAGGAGATAATGGGGAGGGATGCAAACGAAGCCTCAAGGGAGGAACCAGTGAGTGGAATGTTGATATCAAGTGGAGATGAACAAGAACGCATCGACAAGGTCAGAGACAACCAGCGGTGAAGGCGCAACGAACAAACGAGGGAACAAACGGGCGGTCCGAGACCGACCTATCCACCGTCTCTGTCTGTCTGCGCTTCTGGGGTCGTTTACCTTCGGAAGGGAGTCTCACAGGCTTAAGAGAGATACACAAGCAAGCAAGCCAACCATCCCAAAAAAGGAGAAAGCAAAAAAAGGAGATACGCGTGTAGAAACAACAGGGAAGTAGATGACGATGTCCCAATCGGGTAGAGGCCCCGAGCAGTGGCCGACCTGAGTCCGGGACCCTTACGGAGTCCTAGTGTACGAATACTATGTCCTAACTTGTTATTGTTTTTCCGAGTTTGTGGAAATAAAGTCGACTACATTTGATAAATTAACGAAATGGAAGGATGGATTCAAAGCAACGTCGCGGCGGGTTGCCTCACACGAGGCAGAGCTAATTTGGAGAAAAGGGAGTGACCTTGCAACCCTCGAGAAACACTCATCATCCGATTCTGGGTAACTCACCCAAAGACCCGAGTCACCGATTGGGCCCGAGGGGCCGAGGGAAGCGCATCCTGGGAAGTCGCGGGTTAACGTTATCTCACTGCGCAACCATTGCTATGTCTTGCAGGTTTCCCTCTCGGGCTTCTCTGCTCCGCCACGCCGACACAAGGAGACGCGAGTCGCTTGACTTCGTCGAGGTTGGGTTCCCATGTCCAGAAAGTTGCCCATGACGGGATTCTCTGCCCGGGCAGGCGGAAAAGATGGGAAACAGAGAGCGGCTGCCGCCCTTGACTCCCTTCCCCACTACGTGTTCAAGGAGTCAAAAGTTGTCCCCACATGCCAGGAACGCCGGCAGCCGAAAAACTGGGGTTGAAACAAACACGATGGGACCATGGCCCGTGCTCGCCTTGTTGGCTGCGGTGCTGGTTGCTGGGGCGAGTCGTGAGAGCCAATCAATGCCTGGAGATCAGCAAAAAGCAATCTCCGAGGAGCCCCACTTTTTGCTGAGGATGCGGCGTCTGTTGCCCACACACCTCGCAACATCAGATGTGAAGGAGTGAATCAGGGGTAAACAGGTTTTGGGTAGACGAAGACACAGCGAGAGGATTGGGAAACGCATGTTCAGTGGGTAAAAAAAGACGTTCATAGCAAGTCGTTCCATTGACAATGAACGCCAAAAAAATGAAATTAGAAGATTAAGTACATAGAGGTATCATGCCATGCAACCGCTGCCTTCCAGAAGAACTCAGAATCCGCAATCAAATCCCAACCACTTCTATCATGGCAAGGTCCCTCCTGCAACTCTTGAACTTCGCTCCCCAGAAATGCTTAACAAAAGAAACTCTCCCGTCAAGGGCTCAAGAGCCTATGTGGAAAAGAGACTCCATTTAAGCCATGAGGGCGAAGAGGCCGGCGGCAGCGGCGAAGAGAGCCGAAGCGCCGTAGGTGGCAGCGCCGGCAGTCTCGATGGGGCCGCCGGGGTTGGCGCCAGTGGGAGAGCCCGAGGGGGTGACGGTGGGGGTCTCGGTGGCGCAGGGGATGTCCACAGTCTCGTAGATGATGGTGGGGATGACGGTGGTGATCGAGGTCTTGATGGTCTTGACCGAGGTGGTGGGGCAGGCCGGGGCGGCGGACTCAGTGGTCAGGGTCGAGACCGGGGGGATGACGGAGCCCGACGGGGGGAAAGAGGCCGTAGCGGTGCTGGCAGGGCAGTTAGTGCCGACCTCAGCGGCACAGGACGTGACGGTGTAGTACTCAGTGGAGTAGACGGTGCTGGTAGCATCATCGGTGGCCATGACGGCGCCAGCGAGGGCAACGGCAGCGAGAGCGAAACGCATGTTGACGGTTTGGGGGGGGTGTTCCGTAAAAACGAAGTTTGGTTGTTGAAGTGAAAGATTGACGAAAGCTAAGAGCTTTGATTGAGCGTTTTGAAAGAGTGGACGACCGAAGTCAAAGAGCTGGTTTGTTTGGCTAGTTGGAGTTGGAGCTGAAGAAAGAAGAGAGAAAAGAAAGCAACTTGGGGATGGGACTTCAGGACATTGTTAAATAATACCACGACCGGCGGTCGATCCTTTTCCACCTCATCCTGTTGCCCACCGCTTCGCGCGAGACTGGGAGACTGGGAAATTGCCCTCAGCGCATGCTGGCCGAATCGGGGGACGCTAATCCAGGGGTTCGGTGGAGGAGAGCAACATTGGAGGGTTCAAGGGAGCTCCGCAGTGGCGGCCGACCGACGGCGCTCACACAGCTGGCCAGTGACCGCCGAGCACGAACAAGCTCCAAAAAAATAGCCCAACCAGGGGGGGGAAGGGCATGAACAGCGTTTGACCAAGCAGCGCACCCCGGCTTGCCCGGCGCGCGGAGGCGAGAAACGGCCGCATTGCCGCTGTGTCTTGCGCTTGCTCTCCTCCCTTCCAACCATCGCTTGTCCAAGCTAAGATTTTGACGGCGTGCGCTCCGTTTCTGGGTTGGCGGCTGCGAGGGGCGCTTCGGCCGTCCGTCAATGAAATCGAAGAGCACCAGACGCATCTGAGCAAGACAGTCTCATAACGTTACCCCAGCGTCTCTTCTGCTCGCCAGCGTGGGCTTTGGGTTGTCCCGCTCTTTCCGGGGATGCAATTTCATCCAAAACCTCGCATTTACCATCGAGACAGGAAGGCCGAACAAGGACCTTGGGATCCATCATTGACGAGGCTAGAACATTTCGTCGATGGCGGGCTACAATCAACGATAAAAGCAACCTAACCTATCATGGACTCGGGGGGTTGAGGTAATTACATTCCTCTGGCACTGGTACGAGGAAGTCACGATGCAGGCGGGTACGGTTTGCTCACCAGCGTTTGCTTCCTTCCGTCCACCCCGCCGTTCCACCTGGACTTGTTTCTTCCAGGAAGACGTATTCCCCGTCTTTTCCTTCGTTCATCCCATGTGCGAACCCGCGTACACCCATGTTGCCGTCCTCCGTGCATGGATGCATGGACCCTGGAGCTCCAGTTCAAGGTTAAACAAACCTGGCCAAAAGTCAATCTTGCCGCGGCGTCTGTTCTTGTCCCACGTCATTTCGAAATCTTGAAAATCAGGGGGATATCCTGTGATAGCCCCACTCTCATGTCCGTTGTCCCAATTCCGCCTTCGAGACTTCAATTCATCATTTTAAACCCACTTTAGAGTCGATGTTAATTTGGGGGTTTGCAATGTCGTGCCATGCGTGTGGAAGCTCACACAGTTGAGTTGACACTCCCGTCTCGCGTCTCTTTTCAAAGGATGAGGCCCGCAGAGCCATTTTTGGGGAGTTTGTGGAGGTTGCCAGACCTTGTGAGGCGCTAATGCAGGTACCGTTGAGAAACTCGCCCCTCATTCGGCCACGAGCCACTGCTCCCCTCCCTCTCGGCGAAACGCTTTATTAGAGGGAATGGGGAAATACAACCATCCATAGGGGTGGCCTTTTTAGGCCCCCTCTTTCGCCAGCGGTGAGAGAAAGCCCAGCCATGCCGGACAACTATTTTTCAATGTGAGAAGCCCTCAGTTTGAAGGTTTGATAGAGCGTCTCGTTGCGGATGCAGTGCAGTCCCAGAGTACCCTAAATTACTGTGTAACTCTGGGTCAACCGAATCATCGCTTCTCGACGTTTGCCGAGTGACCGTGGCCGTCCAGCGAGCAGTCACCCCACTGAACGCACGTGTGGTTGAGGCGGTGGAGGGATCGGCAACGCGATCGGGGGTTGGCTGTTTGAGAGAAGTTGAAGGAGGCAGATCCATTGGTAGCGATTTCCACTCTTCCTCCGTCTCATGCCACCCCATTGCATTTCCTTGTTTCCGTTCGAGAGAAAAATGGTCGTTTTGCCGCCAAATTTGGACATGCCAAAAGATTGCGCCGAAAATCCCGCCCAGTCAGATGCAGATGACCCTAGTTTTCCCCTGAGCTTCCGGCGGCGCCCCAGCCATCCCTTATTTTGGCGCTGAATACAACAAGGCGACGGACAGGCGGGAGTCAAGCTCAATGGCCACAACCAAGAGTCTTTCAGCTCCACCGTTTCGCGGGGCGAATGTTCGAAATCAGCGCGACGCGGGTTTCGATACTACTAATAACTATGTAGTTATATGACTGACCGTCGCGCCCAGCCCAGGGGATCAGAAACGCTGCATATGAACTGCATGTTCTGTCACGCCTGTTCCCTCGCGCCTACACACGAAACAGAAAATTGCAGCCAGATTCTCCAGACATGCACACCGAACTTCAGTCCCCTCGCACTCGTCACATGACCTGACTAAGCGTCACACCACCATGGCGCTCGAGACGCCGTGTTGAGGCCGCCCGCCTGCGAGCCTGCTCCGATCTGCTCTTGGCTTGGCCCCGGCGGCACGGGAACGGGACACACCTCACGGTGAAGCCACACCGATGGTATTCCGAGTTCATGACGAAGGTGTGAAATTGGGAGTGCCGCCAAACGATCACCAACTGTGTCTTAGAGTGGTTCCCAGAAAAGGCCCCATTGTCTCTCCCTCGGAACGTTAAGTTTGAGGTGTTTTCCTTACAGAACCTACATCAAGCGATGCCAAGTATTTCTGCGCTGATTCTTCACTATCAACGTTCGATTTTTCACGCGGATGGATTGTGGACAATGTGTTGGTGATGGTTGAGGCATGGTGAGTTCGGTACGGGATACAGCTTCAAACGCTGTTTCCCAATGTGGTCGTCGGAACAGAATCAAGCAGGCGCGATCTCACACTCAGTGAGTGAGCGGGGTTGATTGTGGGGCCAAGCCGGTCGTTTCTCCTCACGGACAGAACTCGAGCAATGTTCTTCAAACCCACACCAGACAGCCGAAGTCCTTGAAACTCGACACATAACCGGATTCAAGGAAACAAGGAAAAGAGGGGAAAAGGCGGAACACTGAAGAAAAGAAAAACCCGCATAAACTCACGACGAGATGTCATAAGCCTATTGCTGAGTGGCCCGAATCATCTCTCCCTTTGCACCAGGCAGCGGGCGAAATTCTGCTAACTGACGGCAGCGAGACGAATGAGGCGGTCTTTGGGGCGAACAAATTGCAACAAGGTGGAAACGCAAGGTCAACAGCGATGCCCGTCAAGTTCTAGCACGCAAGCAAATGCGAGGCACCTCACCGGGCTGACCACACGCCGACCCGGTCTGTCGGATTGTCCACTCATCGGCTTCCTTTGGTCGGCAACGCGGGATGTTTTGCGGGGCACTAAGCAGACACAGCCATGGCCGCAAAAGACGGTCGGCCGCTCAAGGCTGTAGCTGGCCGGGGTTGAACGGGCACGATCGGGTTGTGTTGGTTTGCCAAACCCAACAAGCCTGATTGACCCGGCATCCTCAATCTTGCTTCTGACGGCCACATCGCACCGCCAAGCAAGCACGGGCTTATCGACGCTGGATTTCTGACCGGATGCAGCTTCTTGTCGGGCCGGATTCGGAGTCTGCTCACTCCTCGCTCACTTGTTGGTTCTTAGTTTTCGCCGAAAGCTACTTCGCCCCATTCGCTTTGCGGAGATCTTCCGGAGAGGAGCTGTTGACGACATTGAGTGAACGCGGGGCGGATGTGGTTCGCGGCGCATCGCGGGGCAATGAGCCGTGGGGCGACCGGCCTTGAACTCCCGGCTGCCCGTTCTCCTCAGATGTCTCGCCGCGCCAGCAGCTTGCGGCGCGCCCATTCAATTGGACGGCCATGCTCATGCAGGGGTCCTCAAGGCCTTGAAATCTCTCGGCCTTGAGGACTTCGAGGACTTCGAGGACCGCAAAGTACAACGGCTTTTGGTCCGTGCACGCCGGGGCAGGACTGAGGACGGGACCGTAGGGGCGGTCCTGGCCTGTTACAACGCGCGGGGAGTCCTGCAAGGCGGCCGCTCTATTCTGCTGAGCCTCTGCGCAATCTTTGCGCAGCCGGCCAACAGCAGCCTGGCGGTCCCACGCCCATCCGATGTGAGCAAAGTCGTCCAAAATGGCGGCGGCCGCCCAATTCCTTGCCAACGCCCTTTTCCCCCGCTCATCGCATCGTTTGCGCTTGTCGTCCCATGGGGGCCAGAGGCGCAGCACACATGGGCCGAATATAAAAGTCAGGCCCCGCCAAATTCGAAATCTGAGGTACCTCGTCACTTTCACTGGGACGAGTAGCCGACCACCACCGCCTCGCCCAAAGCCTGTCCATCCACTCAGGACACGGCTTATACATAAGGCTACGGGCTACTTGACAGTCACTCCCCTCCACGCAGCCACCGTATAAAGGAGGCCTGCGCCGCTGCCTGGCTTTTCCCTCCTAGCTGCAAAGCATCTCGCGTGGTCCCTCACCCACATCCACCTCCCTCTCCCACGCGCTCACTTGGTTCTCTCGCCTTCTCAGATACGTGCAGAGATCCCGACCATGTCTCCTATCTTATAGTTTCCGCAGCTTGCTTCCCTGGGTTTTCTTCCTCGGTTTTCCTTTACCCCCACGGCGCTGGATGCCTAGATCTTGGTTCTCAAGTGACCACGCGCCCTCTTCCCACGCCGCAGAACCGGTCTTTCAGCGCCCCACACCTTGATCGGATTCGTTCTCCTTCCCTATCATCATCGGGTTCTCTGTCCTTCCCCCCTCTTCCATTCGCCCATCGTTGAAAGACGAGTCACCCCAGGCCTTGACAGCCTTGAGCTATCCCAGGCCTTCTCGACCACCCGCCCCCTCGACATCTTGCCTCCGACTCACCTCCTGCCGACCATCGCCACGGTCCACGGTCTTCATCCTCGCGCTCGCCTTGAGTGACACATACCGCCTGCCTCGCAATGGCGTCCCAGGCACAACCGGACGTTGAGGCAGTCGCACTTGTGCATGCCTGCCCTCAGTGCTCCAAAACGTTCAGTCGTGTTTGTGACTTAAACAAACATTCCAAGTCCCACACTCGGCCGTACAAATGCAAAGATACAAAATGCAAATACCATACTTTCGGCTGGCCGACGGCGAAAGAGCTGGAGCGGCACAACAATGACAAGCACTCGTCGACCCCACGTACCTTTCGTTGCCAGTTCCAACCTTGCCCCTACTGGTCGAAGCGGGAGTCCAACTGCAAGCAGCACATGGAGAAGGCCCATAACTGGACATACGTCAAGAGCAAATCGAAAGGAAAGCAGACGGCCCTGACCCAGAGCAAGCCGAAGGACACGACAGGCAGCCCGAACCAACTATCCCTCCTTACTGGGGCCGCCATCCATAACAGCCCGAACCAACTCACTATCCCTACTGGGGCCGTCATTCATAGCAGCCCGGCATTTTCGGCCTCGGCCTCTATCTCGACACCCGCGTCACCACACTCACTAGCCGGCCCCCCGACCACTGTGGATTTTGTTCTATTTGACGACCAGGAGGACGCCGAGGGTGAAGATGACGACACTCCCCTGTACACCCACTTCGGGAACGTCCAGGAGCCCGATTCTTATCTCCCATGGACATCACCGGGCACCCGGCTGCGCGACAACGAGCGAATGATCCAGCATTTCAGCCAGGCTTACAACTGCATGCCAGGGACTCTGATCCCGCCAACTCACCTCCCCGATGCTAGACTTGACCCTGCTCTTTCCAACTTCGCAGCTCTTCCGGCCTACGGCTTGCCGTACTCCCAGCCAGTCGGCGACCACGGTCATTTTGCGAACGATGCCGCGATCAAGATCGAATCACCGATCGACATCCCCGTCGACGACTTCTTCCCGGCGGACGGGGCAGTTAAGAGGAAGCACGAAACTCCCGAGAACCACCTGACACAGCATGGTCAGGTTCAAGCAACCACTGGGTCAGGGCCGAGCGGTAACCACACAGCCGGAGCCGACCGACGCGCTCCGGGCAGGTCCAAGGCTCATCTTGCATCGGCACCGGGCAATAACAGTGGCGAGGACGGGTCCCGCCCCAAAAAGAAGCTCAAGTCGAACGATACCCAGGAGTTCACCGACACCAGCATGCCGGATATCTTTCGGCATGCCCACCCGGACATCTAGTGAGTGATACACCCCTCAGTGGCCCGCATGACCAGCCAAAGTCGCTGACGCTTACCATTGGACAGCGACAGAAACCGATCAGATAAATACTCACCCTGCCACACTCCTCATCGAGAGATCTCAACACTGGTGTGAGTATCCTGTTTTGTAGGAAACGCTTCTCAACTATGCTGATCTTGGCCCACAGTCGGCACTTGAGCAGACCAGCCCATCGCCTCACGGTTACACCGCGCGCTATTTCCTCCTTCGACCTTGACGATCCAGAGTTCAGGCACCCTAGGGTCGGCGTTTGCCGCTTCTGCTGGCGGTCCTTCAGCAATAAACTCGAGTTCGATGTCCACGTATCCAGCCCTTGCCAGAGAGTATCTCGAGGCAAAGAGGAGAAATGGCGGGTTCTGCACGACAGCTTCACGCCGCTTTGCGACCCTGCAGACACGATTGTCCCGGCCACCCAGCCAGCACAGCAAACCGGAGACGGGCACAACGCAGCTGACGGCCTGGAGGATTCACTTATGGAGGATGTCGGTGGTGACACTAACGGGGCCGACGAAGCCAGGACACCTTCAACCTCGGTCCCATCGCCTGTGCCTTCTCACACCGACAGCTTCCTCCCTGCCCCTATGAATGCCGACCAGATCGTTTCTGTTGATGAACATGGCCGGCTTCAAAGAGAGCACGAAGCTTTGCTCGAAAGACACCAACAGTTAGAGCAGGTAACCCGGGTACTCCTGATCCAGCGGATGATGCAGCAGCCGAACTTGAACCATTCCACGACGACCACGAATAACACCGTCGTCAACCCGGGACCTTCAAACGCCCGGTCAACCCTACACCACTCCATCGTGATGAAGGCTCTGTTGGATCGGGACAACCTTGTCCAGCACATGGACTCCCAGTCAACTGACGTGGACGTGCAAGGCTTCATGAATGAGATGGAGGACACCCTCAGCCACCAGTCCGCCGCTGGGTATGCCTCTGCCGCCTCTAGCGCCTCCAGCTCCACTATCCACCGCGTCCCCCCGAGCCCGCCGTCCCAGCCTGCTCAACTTCCGGGTGACAGGGTTGAGAAAGCCACAAGTCATCAAACCACCACGGCACTTGCCTACCGGCCTCCTCTCCCGTCAATTCCCGACTCCGGATACGGGACCGATAAGCGGCGTGGTAGCCTGGCCGAACTGCAGCAGGAAGCCTTGGCTAAAATGGTCACTCCGCCGTCAAGTGGTGAGGCCGCCGAGGCCTCACAGGCTGATGTAGCTCCTGGGGTAACGGAAGCAACCACCGCCGTCGGCCTCGACAACATCCATGCCAATAGCAATAGCGCTACCAGCAGCAGGAACTCGGGATACGATTTAGAACTTTCCGGGGGGGCGACCCCGCCTCTGCGACGTGTCCAGCACAAGTTGTCGCCGCACCACAGCCAGAGCTCGGATCTGTTCCTTACCGAGCAGGAAATGGCCAACTACCACGATCCGGACTACAACGGCTTTTACCAAGACTCGAACGGCCAGAACCTGTTCAATCCGGATCCTTCGCTGGACGCATTCGGCTTTGAGTTCCCGCCGTCGCAGACCGAGTAGATCCAAGCCGGATGGGGAGGGCTGTGAAAAAAAAAGGAGAGATGTTGAGGGAGGAGATGCAGATGGGCTGATGGAGTCGGTGCTGGCGCTGGCTCTTTCGGCCAGACCGACGACTACGTCTTGGGCGATTTTCTTTTCATTTCCTATTCTGTCAAACTCAGTTTCCTCTTCCTCATTTCCTTATTTCTTTACGTTTGTGTCTCCTATTTCTGTTTCCTATCTTAATATAATCAACGGCCCTTACGTCGGCTACATCTTAAGCGGTCGCGGTGCGTTGTATTTTTTCTTTTCCCTTCTAACTTTTAGCATGCCTCCCCTCATGGCCTTTCTCATTTTCTTAACTATTTTAGCATTCTTTCCTTGTATTACTCATGAAAACGGACGTGGGCCGACGATTGAATGAATGGGGGGGCGGGGGTATGTGGGTGGAAACGACAAGCCGTATGTGAGACGATGACCGATACGATTTTGATGTCTACGACCACCGTATACATACAAGCTCCGCAAGGGGTAATATTGGGAGGCACGCAACGGCACGCATGAAACGAATACACAGCACTCATCCCCGCTACTGTCACGAAGCAGAAACAACAACAAAAAACAACCGACTCTCTCCTCACGAAAGCAACATTTTTTTCAAGCGTCAAGCGACAGCGGGTTGCATATCTACTTGTAGACAATGGTGGTATCTATTCATATATAACTAAATATATGACTTTTGCTTGGGATGTAAATGACATGAACTACTGTGTATCTATGTATTGAATTGATGCCCATGCCTTCTCTCCCCCCAGCTTCGTCGCTCATTGCCCAGGCGGTGCTTCGTAAAACGGACCAATTATTAAGGAAACAATGATTACCTCCTATTACCGTCATGTCCCGTTTTCCCTTTTTTCGAATAATGAACATACCCACTTAGGTAATATAAATGAGTTTAAATCAGCTCGCGAGCATCGGTTCATCCAATTTTTTCGTTTTCTTTTTTTTCGTTTTTCCCATCCTTTCCCTAGCCCCCTGTTCCGCGTTCCCCAGCCCTCAATCCCAAAACCGCCTCTCAACTGCTACAAGTCCCATACTTGGGCTGACATCCCAGCAACTCGATACACGACAGCGAACTGGACGTGCACTTGTTGGACGAACTGCAGCACTTGCCAAAGGTGCTACCCTTGCAGGTGCGGTTGGCGCGGGAACCGCAGGTACCGTCTGTGCTGATGGGTAGGCCGGTGGAGGATGGGGTTGAGGTGGTGGTCTTTGTGGAGGAGGGTTTGGTGGAGGTTGAGGTGGATTTGGTGGATGATGATGAAGCTGGCGGCTTGCTGGTGGTGGAGGAGGAGGAGGTAGTGGTGGATGATGCCGGGGGCTTGGTCGTGCTTGATGTTGCTTTAGTGGTCCAGTAAAGTTAGTACGGCGAACCATCATTCGTTTTTGATCAGGAACATTCTATCCCCGCATCATAGGAACCACTTTCATCTAACCAGGGGGTAAGGAGAAAAAGAAAGAATACTCACTTGGAGCCGGAGTCGTCGTCACTGAGGACGCCGAACCCCCGCTGCAAGTACCCCAGTCGGGCTGGCACTTGTCAGGCGAGCAATAGTCGTCCGACGAACCGCACCAGCCAAACACGGAGCAGCAGTCGCCCCACTCAGTGCCCAGGCAGCTCACGCCGCGGCCGCAGCTCCCGTCGGTGCTGGTGCCCGTGCCGGTGGGCTCGAGCGAGATGGTGGTGCGGGTCGGGCCATCCCCGGGGTCGACGGGGCCGGTGATGGTCGGGAGGGGGACGGATGTTGTGGGCACGGTGACAGAGCCGTCCGGGCCGGCGCGGTACCAGTTATCTACCGGGTCGCCGAGGCACTCGCCGACCGTCACGGCGTTGAAGCCGGCTGCGACTAGGGAAGTGAGGATGTAGTCGGTCAGGTTGTACACGGTCTGGTAGTGGATGTCGTGCTCAATCTGTAGGTAGTTGTCAGACTCCGGGTCGGCGCCTTTGATGGCCGTGTCCCAGATGTCCTTGCTGGTCTGGATCTGGGTGGGATCATCGTGGAGGTAGCCCTCAGTGTCGAGGTCGAAGTAGATGGCATGGTAGCCGAGGGTCTCCAAGATGGTCTGGCAGTTTGCCTCGCAAATCGAGAAGGGCGGGCGCATGTACGCCGGGAAGAAGCCGAGGATCGAGTTCAGGGCAATCTCGTTCCAGATCATCTGGTTCTTGAATTGGTCGTTGGTGAGCTGGCTGGCGTTTTGGTGAGACCAGGTGTGACTGGCGATTTGATGCCCGTCCGCGTGCATTCTCTACAAAGCCCGAGTCAGTTTTGGTCCGTCAATCGTGGCGGTTGCAAACACGGAAGGAGGTCCTACGCGGATGATCTCAGGGTAGATGGTTGTGGGGTCATTGATCTGTCCCTTTCCGATGTTGGTACCGGTAATGAAGAAAGTAGCTTTGGCCCCATAGCTCTAATATTCCACGTTAGCTTCTAGAAAGTGACGAAGCACGGGGAAGTCCTGGTGTCGAACCTCTAGTTTGTCAAGCAAATCGTTGGTGTAAAGGTACGGCCCGTCATCAAAGGTGATGGCAATGTCACCGGGGTTGACGCAGTCGTAGATACCCTCACCTCCGTAGAGGGCATCACCGAGTTTGGGCCGTGCTACCCCAGATGTGTCGAGACCCGCAGGCTTTTGATTCTGTGAATGCTGTTAGTAGGCTTCCTGAGAACAAGGAGGTAGTGAGGCTTACGGCATCACAGCCGGAGCCGTAGTTGATCTGGCAGTCAGGGGCAGTGCAGTAGTCGTAACCTATTCCACACCATCTGCCATGCGGGTTAGTCTACCGCCCCTCAGCAGCATACCGAGCGCTTCCAAGCAGACTCACCCTTCGGCAGAGCAGCACTCCCCATCAGCGCAAGCCCCGATCCCCGGCCCGCATTGGTCATCCTCGCCATCGTCCTGCCGGCGTTCCAAGCTTCTCCCATTGGCATGCCGCGGGCCGGAGGGAATCTCCCCAAAATCCTCTTTCCTCTTTGCTACCAGCTCCGAGAGGAACTTCCTCCCCCCCAAGATCTTTGGGAGGTGCTCGCTTCGTTCGCTGTGTGCCACCGCTAAGCCAACTGAGGCGGCCAATAAGGCACTGGACAACTTCATTGTGGTGGTGGGAAGAGGAGCGTCGCTATTATTTTACACCCTAGATGTTGGGAAGGATGATGCGGTGACGTCTGCACACCCGAGCAACGTATCGATGAACACCAGATATAAGTGAAGGAAGGACGAACGAACGAACGGACAGAGTCTCAGCTGAGAGAGACCACTGGAGTATATCAGGAACGCGATTGAAGGGGGTGCGCAACGAAGGGGGGAGGGGCGCCAATGATATTAAGCAAAACACAAGGTTCCCACATCAACGCCAGCCCTCAGCTTGCATGCAGTCGGGGAGGGTAGGGTAGGGTCGCAGAAGAAAGCGATCAGAGGCAAGACGCAGTCGGGAGAAGATCCGGGGGAGCTATAAATTGAATGGACGTGGGAGATGCCACATTACCGGGGGCCGATGTAGCTTACCACGTTGCGAAAGGGCGCTTCCATATTGCCGTCCTTCTGTTCAAAGCAGGGGAGTAGTATTGTAACGTCGACGGGGGCCCTCCAAAAGTGCCTTTTTGGCCGCCATGGGCCCTCCGATCGCTCGGGAAGCCCGAACCAGGAGAAATGGCAGCTCCTCAACGAGGATATGCAAGGCCCCCCTCTCCCTTTTCCTTTGCTAACCCATTTGGTGTATGAGAGGACGAGGTAGGTGAAGAAAGATGCCACTACAAACGGGAACGGGCTCGCCCTGCAAGCCTCCCAATAATCACCAACCCCGAAGTCGGGAGAGCAAGGGACGAGACACATTATTTCCGACAGGGCGAATGGAAAAACGTCAACTCATGCACGAGCAATATAGGAAAGGCCCTCGAGGGGCTGGGCGTGTGGGTAGAGTGTCAGTAGCCTCGCATGCGGCCACCCTTCAGATATTGGGACGACATCAAGCCCGCAGCTGTCCATGCAGGTGCTGGGTTCGATACGAAGTTGCGAACAGATCCTTTCGGAAGTCCTGTGCCCGCGAGCATGTTGACTGCTGGGAGCGGCGTGAACGACAGGAAAACGTGGGCGAGAAGGGCGAGAAGGACCAGAAGAAGTCGGAAAGACGGCAGAAGAGCGGGCAAGGCGCGTGCTGATCAGCCCAATGGCTTGCGTGGCGAATGGGGTGCTTCCAGGGCCGAAGGAAAGGACCACATCGGGCGACTCAGAGTTGAATACCAAGACCGCGAGCTGGCAAAAGTGAGCTGCCGTCTTCTGCAGCGTCTAGGATCCATCGGACGCCTTTCCGCTGCAACCAAGGGTGGGATGCGAGGGTGAAAAACTGCAACGATCAGCCGCATGTTTTGGGGCGGCTGGTTTCCGGCAGATCTGGAAGGAAGAACGGGATCCCCCTGCGCGAGGATCTCTCGACCAAGAAGCTTGGTATTCCCGCAAAGACAATGACGCGGCAAATATCCTAAATGCGCAGAACGCCGCCCTGAAATCACGACATTATATTCCGGCTGAAGTGGGAATGGCCGATTCCCCTGGACCTGCGGACCGGACGGGTGGTGCACCGGGAACCGGAAGCGACCGTTGAGAGTTGAAACTGGGCTTAAAGAAAACAAAAGCTGACCAAGCCCTCCTACTTGCAGAGACAGAGGTAGGGTTGGCTGATGTTGTGCACATGAAATCGACTGGCTGCCTGACTGACTGAAGGAAAGTGCCATTCTGTTGATTTTCAAGTCTTGGCGAAAACCAGTCCTCAGAGCCACACGGTACAAATATGGGATTCAATTGGGCGGCCACAGCTCGGGAAAGAAAAAGAACAACTTCGGGGAAAAAACACACAAAAACCCCGTGGGTTCCTTGCTATTCTTGCTTCTAGCTGAGACAAATCGGGAAGCCACAATGATCACGAAGGGCCTGGTCGGGCCTCGAAGTCGACCACGTCGTGCCTGCTTCACCATTGGCAAGTTCAGCTGGGAAGGCGCTCCACGCCAGGCTGTTTCTCGGCACCTGCATCTCGATCCCCCAGTCCCGGACCAGGTCCGACCTAGATTCATCACATCCACCACACAACTCGGCACTCGCAGCCAAGAATTGGCCCTGATTCCGGGGCATTGCCCTGGCTCGCTGTGCTTTCCCACGGCATGGCATGATAATCACCTCCCTTGGTTGGCATAGTGTGCTGCAAAGGCGTGTGTCCGGGAGCTTCAGCTCTCTGTCTCACCGATATGCAGGCTCCATGGGCACGGGCTGCACGGAACCTGCTGTGGGGTGAAGAACAGGGTGGAAGAGAGAGAGAAAGAAACAAGGGAGGAAAACGAAGACGAAAAACAAAACCAACTTTCATCGCGGGACCTACCACCCCCACTCAGCTCGTTGGCAACGGGACCTGCCCTAACAGCGATCGTTACGATCCGTCCGACATGACCAGCGTTAATGACAAGCTGACGCGCCCCGCGTCTTGTCATACCCTTCCTCCCCGTCTAGGTCAGCTACATAGTATTCCCCCATTGCCCTGTGTGCCTTGTTCGTGCAGGTTTCCTCCTGCAGCACCAAAGTGCATTACTACCCCACCAACCTCGTCTTTGTGGTTCTTGTTGACGAGCGCCTGGCCAAGCCGCGAACGACTTACCGGCCCAAGGCAACCCGCATTTATTCCCCATCCCCTGCTGCTGTTCCCGTCCAACTCGACAACACCACGTCGACGCCCGCTCGGGACCTTCGCGAAAAGACACCCTAGAGCACAGCACGGCTGGCCGTGGTAACGTGCCATGCAGGTTTCAGTCGACGAGCAGCAGCAATTCCTCAACAATACGACGCTGAGGCTTTCCACTTACCTGGTTTACTTTGGCTTTGTTTTTATTCCCGTCTTCTTTTGCCTGTTCTTCTTGATGACAGGCAGATCTATCTTTAGATGTTCCTGTGGCACCAAACGAGAGACATTATCGACGCCAACATTGCGTGGCAGCCAAGGAAAGAAGTGGATTCCTCGGCTGCCGGTGCCCGAGAAACATCACGAAAGCGAGTGGGTTCTGGTTGACGGGCCCGGGGGCTGGGCCGTCGAGCGGCACAAGACAAGGAAGGGAGACACGAAGATGTGTTCCACCGTCTTTGTGTTGTGCAACTTTGTCCACAAGTTGTTGTCATTCTCGAGAGGCTGGCTGACGGTAAGTCAACCCCGCATTAAAACGCCCTCAAGCATCTCGGGTCTTACGAGAAGGAATCCTCCTTGGACTTCCCGCTCTGAACGTTACCGGTGAAAACAACGTTCCTTACAGTCGACAATTTATGGATACGAGGAACAACGGCGGGAAGCACCTCAGCCAGGATGCCACGGCGTTACGCCCACCGTTCTAACCAAATTATCGTGTATATACCTAATAGAAAACAATAAAAAAATAATACACTCGTCAACCACCTTCCGTCACTCATACACTCATCGTCTGCATTTCCCCTCCCAGCTACCTCATCCAGCCATCCATCCATCATCAGAACCATCATTATTCCCAGCTCTTCACAACCATGGAAGCCTTTTCATTCATGCAACCATCGCCCCAACAACCCCCGCAAGCTCCCCAAACAACACTCCCTTGAACACCGCCTCGCCCATATGCTCCCCCCACTGCCCCGCCTTCCTCAACTTGTCCTTCCACACCTCCTTCTGCCCTTCCTCCAACTCCTCCCACCCCTTCGCTTCCCCATGTCTCTCTTCATCGTGCCCTTCCACCCGAACAACTTCGTCATCTGCTACGTGGTGTAAGACGACCTTCTTTTTGCCGTTCTCCGTGGCTTCCCCGCTGTCCTGCTGGTGGGTGGTTTTCGCCAGGTCGTGGTACTCCGCGAACAAGTCCCTATTGCTGTCCTCGAACGTCATCTCTGGTGCGTCAAAAAGGTCCGGGAAATCCGACGAGCTGTGTTCTTGCTGTTGCTGCTTATTGAGCTGGCCATTATACCACTCTGGACTGTGCCAGGTGGCAGGCGTGTAACTGCGCGCGTAGACGATTGGGCGTGAGGCGCCGCGGATTTCGAGGATGCCCTGTAGCAGCATGGCGAGTAGAAGAAAGACGATCGAGAAGCCGATGAGGATGTTGGTGGGTGATGGCCGGTGGGATTTGAGACCGAGGACGTGGCGTGGGCGTTGCTTGGTGGAGGTTTGAGGAGAAGAGGGAGGCAGCTGTTTGAGGGGGAGGGTGTGGACGATGCAGGTGTTGGCCATGGACCCGATGGAGGCGAGATGGAGATGGAGGGGTTGTTCTCTTTCTTGTTGTCCGGTTTCGTTAGGTGGGATGGGAAAGGGGGAGAAAGCGACGCCGGAGATTGGGCCAAGGTGGACTTCTTTGAGGGTGGTGACGGGTAGGAGGTTGGCGATGAGGTTGATATCGCCAATGGATTGGTGGTCGAGCGTGTAGATGGATATCGAGCTGTCCTGGCCGGTCGTAGCGATCACAAATTGGGTGTTGTCTTGCTTTGACGACGGCGAAGCTGGGGGGTGCAGGTTGCGGACGGCCAGCCCAGTTGCGCGCTTGACAGTCTTCGGTAGCTTGGCCGAGATCGCAAGCTTGGCTTTCCCTTCTTTCTCTTCTTTCCCAAGATCCGGTCGCTTCGGTAGGCGGAAACCCTGGAGCACGGCACCACCCGCCTTGGCCACATTGGCAACAACCAGGACAAATGTCGGGGTCAAAAAGCGGACACATCGGAACGACGGGCGCTCCCATAGTCCGATCGCCTCATCCTCGGTCAGCGTGTACACGGTATGTGGGCCGCTGGTAGTGGATTTGCCGATGATCATGGTGTACAGTGTACGATCATCGCAGTAGACTAGCTGGTGCTCGTCCTCCGATATTTGTAAAATATCCATATCCATTGCCTCCCTCATCAGCTCCACTTTCCCTCTCAACTTCGGTGTCGTGCTATCACTCGTTGGGGGCGGGATCCCGAAGATGGCGATCTGCGGGTCCTTAGAGCGGCCAATGGTACCGGTAGCGACGGCGCCGACGCCGCCTGATATCCTCAAGAGCCTCTGGTATGCCTCGGCATCTGTGGTGGAAAAGAGCGATGACCTCGACACCTCAGAGATTTTCGGATCACTTTTCGCACTGCTGGGCAGCTCCGCGGCGAACGCCCTGAAATGCTCATTGTTGCCCTTCTTGATCTCGCTCTCGGCGGAATTGATCCCAGCGTAAACCAGAACAGACTTGTTCCGCCGGGCGCCCACGGCAAGGGTGTTGACGCTGTCTTCGTCGCGGCTCAGTTCGATCTCGGACACGATCTGTAGCGAGCCCTCGTGCGATGTATCCAACACGCTGATTTTGTTCCCGACACCGCTCCGTGCCGCACCGCCACCACCTCCAACCACGAGGCGATTTGGATGATCGTTATCGAAGTCGAGGGCGTAGAGAGGATACGACAGCCGGAGCTCGGCCGACGGAATTGGGGGCGCCATTGCGCGTGAGACGGATTCGCGTTTCAACGGTCGTGTTTGTCCGCGTGGGAGACCGAAAAAGGGAACGACGTAGACAGTCCGTTATATGGAGGGGTCCTGAGCAGGATTAAACCGTTATAATAGCTGACGATGGAGGCTGCCCTCGTTTAAAAGGCGAGTGCAATCGTTGGATTGCAGCAGAATGATGATGATGCGCTCGTGGAGCTCCCCTTTTGGTGGAGTTTTGCGTCTTGTCTGTCCTCCCAAGCATCTGTCCAATCAGCAGCCGCCATGTCCGACTCCCTGTCAGCGCCCCAGGTTCTTGGCGCGGACCGCCCCACCCGGGTGGTGACCGGCTTGACCGGGAACGTGGGAGCTTGAAGCTTCTATTCTCTCTTGGCACTTCCCGTTTAGCCATCGCTTGGTTGATGGAAAGAAAATGGACACGGCGAGGGAAATGTGAGGACTAAATAGTATATTACAGACTTTGCCAAATGATCCTAGCAAGCTAAGTTTTATATGCTTGTTCACCTTTCATTCCCCAATATTCACATGGATCGCCTTGGTGTTGCAATACGGTGCAAGGCCAGCCTCGCCGAGCTCCCGCCCAATACCCGACTGCTTGACTCCTCCGAATGGGA
This sequence comes from Dichotomopilus funicola, assembly GCF_033296635.1. Taxonomy (NCBI): domain Eukaryota; kingdom Fungi; phylum Ascomycota; class Sordariomycetes; order Sordariales; family Chaetomiaceae; genus Dichotomopilus; species Dichotomopilus funicola. The sequence continues at coordinate 740,771 of NW_026944026.1, forward strand.
TCCGGAAGTCGGAATCGTTGCTACTGTTGATCCAAACCATACCCGCCTCGATCTCCCGGGCCACCCTGTGCGCCCGCACCAGGTCCTTGGTGAAAAGTGCCGACCCAAGGCCGTACGTCGTGTCGTTCGCCAGCTCGATCGCCTCTTCCTCAGTCTCGAACTGGACGACGGCCACACACGGGCCAAAGATTTCCTCCCGGAAGATCTTCATGCTGGGCTTTACGTCGGTAAACACCGTTGGCGCGATGAAGAACCCCTTTCCTTTCTGTGGCGCCGGCTTTCCACCTAGGGCAATTGTGGCACCTTCCTCTTGTCCTGACTTGATGTACGACAACACTCTATCGTACTGGGCTTTGGTCACCTGCGGCCCTTGGAATGTGTTTTCCTCGAACGGGTCACCCACGACTGAGATTTCTTCAACCTTGGCCTTGAACCGCCTGATAAAATCATCGTACACTTTCTTTTGCACGAGGATGCGTGAGGTGGCCGTGCAAATCTGGCCTTGGTTGCTCATGATGCCGATGTGCGACCATTTGGCGGCTAAGTCGAGGTCGGCATCCTCGAAGACGATGAGCGGCGATTTGCCACCGGTCTCGAGCGTGATGTTCTTCATGGTCGCCGAAGCCATCTTCATAATCTCCTTGCCAGTGGCAGTGCTGCCGGTGAAGGCGACCTTGTCCACTTGCGGGTGCTGTACCAACGCCGTACCAGCTTCCCGGCCGTGACCGTTGATGAGATTCACCACCCCAGGTGGGAAACCCGCCTCCTTGATCAGGCGTGCCACGTACAGCATTGAGAGGGGTGTCTGCTCGGCCAGTTTGAGCACGACTGTATTGCCGCAGCACAATGCGGGGCCCAGCTTCCAAGCCGCCATGTCAAGTGGGTAGTTCCAAGGAATGATCTGGCCACAGACACCCAGGGGCTCCTTGAGCGTGTACGCAAACTTGGCCGGCCCGGCGTCGATCACCTGGCCAAAGTTCTTGTCGGCATACCCGGCGTAGTACTTGAGCACGTTGACGACCTCGGGAACGTTCTCATTTAGGGCGACAGAATACGGCTTGCCGTTGTCGAGACACTCAATCGTAGCGAGCGTTTCGGCATGCTCTGCCAGCAAGTCGGCGAGTTTGGTCAGCAGAGCGCCGCGTTCGGTACCTGAGAGGGACTTCCATGATGGGTCCTTGAAAGCCTTGCGGGCGGCTGCCACGGCGCTATCTACATCACTAGAGGTGGCGGCGAAGACGGAGCAGATCTCCTCTTCCGTTCTAGAGGACCGTTAGCAAAATGATACTGTGTCGTAAATCCGGTTCACGGGAAGAACAGACGCCGGGTTGATAGAGGCAATCTTTTGCTCGTTGCTACTCTTAACAAATTCGTTGTTGATGAAGAGACCTAAAGGCTGGCTCCACTTCTTGCCATTTGGTGCCGTAAGCTCGACCTCCATTGTTGATTTCCGGGTGCTCTGCTGGGAATATCGTGTGTACGGTCTGTGTTGGCCGGATGAAGAGTTGCGAAAGGAGTTGTACAGGGCCAACCTTCCTGGCCAGCTTTTAAGCGCAGAACTTGATGACCTCCAAGTCAATGGTATGCGCGGCAATAGCACGGCCATTTTTATCTGCATCCGTTTCTGGACGTAGATTCGCCTTAACCCCTCTTCTGCTCTATGCCCCTCCTGTGCTCTGGCAACCGGCTGCAGCCGGGAAGCGATAAGCCGTAGCACAAGCGTGGGGGGGTTCTTTCCGTTCTTGGGTCGGAATCTCAAATCAGGAGCGGTTCAGGTTTCGGGGCAAATGGGGGGAACGGCCGGCCGACCTACCGTTATTCGGGATCTTGTGTTCGGATCGGCTGTCGTCGGTACGAGATAGGTGCTCTGGAAGGGCAGGGCCCGTTTGGGGGTTCTCGCCATATCTGGTTTAGGTTAGTTGGCATCTTATTAATATTGGAAAATAAAAAATACGATTGTCAAAGCTGTTGACAATCCGAATGAAAGGGCGGTTACTGTACTGGTACAGCAACATGACCCCCGATGAGATTAGAAATGTAAGAAAAGTCCGGTAGGTTGATACCTACGATCAAAGGTACGTCCCTGTTCAGTTGAATGTGCAACCGCAGTTCTATCTATGGGATTGGATTTGATTGAATATTGCCTAAAAGGGACTAACTGTAGCTGGGTGCGAGCCGATTTTTAGAGTGGGAGCAAAGCCTTGGCATAACCTTGCGTTTATAGACCAAGCACAAGGTTCCTCCCACAACCCTTCCTTTGAGCACCTCTAGGTATAAAATGATATTGAATCTTCGTAGAGATACATATTTTACCATTTTTCCCGTCCCTTCAACTCCCGTGGGCCGGTGTATGGACACCGTTGGATAACACAGTTGAGCTTACAAGCCAGTGCTTTTCGACAATTCCGGCACCTGCGTCTTGGGGGGGCGGGACCCGATGTTCATTCCGATCTGCAGGGGCGCAAGTCTTCTTATAGATTGAACCTCACGCTGTCTCCTCGGCTGAAGTTTCTTTTCTTCCTTGCTAAACAAGCAAAGACTTGGGCGATTTACTTACGGTCTCCGATCTTGCCGATTGACCCTAACCCTGGCCAGTTGGGTCGTTTGGTGGTCGGCGTGATAAGACACCGAACCCCCGGTCCAGATATCCTGTCTTGTGACATAACAGACCCGCAGCCAGCCTGGAATGCCGGCCGGCTTGCGCCAACTTCCACAATCCAACCAACAAACGAGAAAACCGACAAAACCCCGACCTCTAGATATGCACCATAAAACCTACCCGTCATGATCGAGATACCGACGTCACCGTCGCCCGTACCGTCCGTGGTGTTTGCGCTGGTTGCGCTGTTCTGCATTTCGGTCGTCGCGCTCCTCATCTTGCGATACTACCTCCCGTTGCGCACCACCCCCGCCTACCTCCTCGTGCCCGTCTTCTTTGCGCTATGGCTTCCCGCGAGTATGGTACTGCTGGTCCCAATAGATTTGGCGTCCAGCGCCATGGTCGATGATATTGATGCCCGGGGCATATGGTTGAATTGGGCGACACTCAGGGTGTCGTGGAGGGTGACGTACTGGCTTACTTTTGCGCTGACCTGGTAGGCATCGATGCGCCCTTCGCTCTAACGACCGTGGTCGCAAGCGCTAACTAGCATTGCTGTCAGGTTCATTCTCCCCATACTTGGCGAATATTCCGATTCAGGCTACCGTGAACCAAAAGCGAAGCTCCTCGACTCGCTCCGCGCGAATGCTCAGTACTATGCCATCGTTTTCGGGACCGGCGCCCTCGGGCTCATCTACGTTTTCGTGTCCTACCATCACTTCTCCGAGTCGCTTAAGAGCACCGTCATGGCCCTCGCATACTGCTGGGGTTTGATCCTGGCCATCTACCTCATGGGACACGGCCTCGTCTCCATCCCCCGTCGGTTATTCCGCAACGCCAACATTAGCGGCAGGTTGCGCCGCATCCAAGTACATGCGCCCAGAGTCTACGAGAAGATGGACGATGCCGAGATCGACCTGGAGGATCTTGAGATGCAGGTGGCCGAGCTCAGCCGCCGCAAGGGAGGCAGTGCCAGTTTCTTCCAGGATTGGATTGAGGAGCTGGTCGACCTGACCAACCTCCCCGAGTCGCAGCCCGGACGGGTGAGCGCAGTCAGGGGCTCGGGAAATCAGGGTTCAATTCCGAACGTGATCACCGAGAAGTACCTCGCTGAACTTACTAGGCGTCTGGTCAGGGCGAGACATGCTCGGTCAAGATATGTGAACGAATGGAACCGGTTGCTGGAGGATGCTGTCAAAACGCAAGCGATTCTGGACTCAGCGGCCTCTAAGAAGCTAGATTTTGGTAATGTCTCACCGAACGCCGGCTTTTGGGACAGGCACACCGTCTTCACGCCCTACACGCGCTTCCTGTTCCACTACCACTTCGTTCCGTATCTGCAGCTCGCCCTCGCCTCTACTCTCTCCTTAGCATCAGCTTGTATCGTCTGGTCCGAGCTGGTCAAGGGTCTATTCCCACAGCTTTCCGTTATTCGCTACAGCGTCATCCACCATCAAGTCAGCGGGAAAGGCCAAGTCGGCTTTGCGGGCCAGGTCATTGCCGCCCTGTGGATGGTCTACATGTGCGCATCCGCTCTGATTTCCATCACCGAAGTCAAGGTCTGGCGCGGCCGCGCCCTTGTGCGCCGCAACACCGCCCAGGAGTCGGCGTTTTGGTACGCCAGCCAAGTCGCCCGCCTCAGTGTGCCCCTCACCTACAACTTCATGACTTTCCTCGGCACCATCTACCGCGACACTGTGTTCTATGACTTCCTCGGCCAGCTCATCAACCTCACCCCGCTAGGCACCTGGTTCGACTACCTCTTCCCGGCTTTCATCCTCCTCCCCGTCTGCGCCGCCTTGTTCGGCCTCTACGGCAAAATCAAGCGCGTCGTAGGCTTCGGCGTCGACGTGCTCGACGACGACGACGAAAGTGAAGACAGCGACGCGCGAGGCACCGCCTTCGGCACCGGTTCCTGGCGCGAGGGCCGCGACCTCATCGCGCGCGAACTCAACGGCACCTCGGCCGCCATCCGGGCACGCCGCAGCGACGTTCTCGGTGGCGGCGCTGCGGGAAGCCGTTCCAGCCCTGTCCTCTCCATCCCTCGCTCCGGCCGCCGAGACGGCAACAACGGTAGCGTCGGCCCGGGCCCCACCACACCGTTTGGCACTTCGCCCTCTGCCGGCATCTCTGGCCCGTCCAGCCGACCGCAGGCGAATACCTCGGCGAGACGGGTCGGCCGGGGCCCTGCGGGTGTGAATCTGGATGAGGCTGATGACAATGAGAATTTCTTTGAGGCACTGGGCCACCGGATGAAGAATACCATTGATACCTTTGACACACCCAGGTGGTTACAGGATATCGGGCAAGGAATCAAGAAGCCGAAGTGGATGGCAGGAGGCGATGAGGATGGGCATGGGAGTAGCGGTGCTGGTAGTAGTAGTAGTGGGGGAGGAGCCGGTTCGGACGTGAGGAGGTGGTTTGGAGGTGGGAATAGTGAAGGGAGGATAAGGTTGTGAGGTGCAATTATTGTTATTTTCATAGGGATTCGTTCCTGTTTTCATTTTGGGTAACGTGCATCTTTGGCAGGAAGGGTATACCATGGGTCCGGATGATTCTATAATATTAGTAAAGGGGGGAAAGGTGTGAGAGCTGTAGGATGCATTGCTGGGCGTTTTTCAGGGTAATAGGCCCCAAATTACAATCCATGTTCAACCATAAAAAGAGAACTGTGCAACTGAGATAATGACCTCGGCCCTTCGACTCTCCTGTTGTTTCAATCATAGCACCTTTTCTTTCCTTCTATTTCATCTTTCCTGTTCTGTTCTGTTATTATCTTTTTCTTTCCTCACCCCCGCCCCCCCCCGGCTCCTCTTTTTCGTCTTTTTTCACATCTCCTCTTCTCTTTCCTACCACTTACTTTCCCCCCTCCCTTCCTTTTCCTTCTGTTATCCTTTTTTTCAGTTACGATGGGGTGAGGATCATATCTTTAATCTGCGTAACGAGTACCGCATGTATACAAAGTCTCTTTAATTATCCGTCCATATAACACCACTATCTTGTTTGACACAGTTCGGCATAAAGGGGACCCGAATTCTACCTCACATTGCTATACGAGTGATGTGTGAACTATACTACATGTTAATAAAGACGTCAATTGCTGCTCAACCCCGGCCAATGCTGTCTCAAGGCTATCGACGCAGTCCCGTTCTGTCACGAACCAACCATATAGGGCAAGCCTGGTAGGGCGCAGCCGAGACAGCATAGCCAATAGGACAGAAGCAGGATCAGGTGTCACGAGCTGAACCGCGGAAGGCGGCCCGTGGCACATACAGGTGGGGCGTGGGACGCACTGCCAACCAATCACTTATGTAACCAATCAGGGGAGACTCGACGGGATCTCTTTGAGATCCACGAGAGCTAACACCAGGATCGATAAAGAAGGGTTGAGAGCCAACAGACTCGACAGGATCTCTTTAAGATCTATAAGAGTCAGGTATAAAGAAATAAAGAAGTCTTTAAATAACGTACTTTATCAGCGAGCGGGACATATCACCGAACGGGACACTCCCCACTA